>NW_027009191.1:16416-52326 GCF_036934945.1 Oncorhynchus masou masou | reverse complement strand
CAGCTACGTATGTCATTATATAGCAACACCCAGTGGAATCATTTGTATCAACTTAAGTCCTTATTGGTTCAAAGAGAGGTCTATGGTTCATGCTGTGTTTTTGATGCACAAGAGGGTCATTCAAAAGTCATAGAAATAATCTAGTGCAAGAAAAGTGTAAACAGAAAAATCACACGCTTACCTCGTCAATTCCCATGGAGAAACATACAGTGCCTTGCGAAAGTATTTGGCCCCCTTGAACTTTGCGACCTTTTGCCACATTTCAGGCTTCAAACATAAAGATATAAAACTGTATTTTTTGTGAAGAATCAACAACAAGTGGGACACAATCATGAAGTGGAACGACATTTATTGGATATTTCAGACTTTTTAACAAATCAAAAAACTGAAAAATTGGGCGTGCAAAATTATTCAGCCCTTTACTTTCAGTGCAGCAAACTCTCTCCAGAAGTTCAGTGAGGATCTCTGAATGACCTCTTTTTTTTTTAAATCCCCTTTGCCTCCGTTGATGATACGTTGTGTTCCTTTAGCGTTCATGATGTAAAGAAGGACTATGGTCCAAATAAGATGCATTTCTGTGACTGTAGGCTGGCGTGCGAATGTGCAACAATGGCTGGCCTTCGTGAATAGGCTGATTATCTGAAACTACACTACCCTTATTGTATATTTTATATTAATATCCTTTACTGAACCAGAGCAGTCACATTGAGATACTGACCTCTATTTCAAGTGAGCCCTGGCCAAGATAGCAGCACAGAGCCTTCAGAATGGATTTATACCTCTTGGCTCATTACACAATTTGTTGAGTTACAGCATGAATTAAACATTTAATTAATACATTTGTTTCTCCCTCACCCATCTACACACAAAACCCTATAATGACAAAGTAAAAACATGTTTTTCAGAAATGTGTGCAAATTTATTGAAAATGAAATATATAAATATCTCATTTACGTAAGTATTCACACCCTTAAGTCAATACATGTTAGAATCACCTTTGGCAGCGATTAGAGCTGCAAGTGTTTCTGGGTAAGTCTCTAAGAGCTTTGCACACCTGAATTGTACAATATGTGTTGATTGTTGATCATTGCCAGACTGACATTCTTAATTCCTGCCATATATTTTCAAGCCGACTCCAGTGTATATTTGGCCGTGTGTTTTAGGTTATTGTCCGGCTGAAAGGTGAATTTGTTTCCAAGTGTCTGTTGGAAATAAGACTGAAACCAGGTTTTCCTCTAGATTTTGCATGTACTTTGCTCCATTCCATTTATTTTGATCCTAAAAAACAACAACTCCCAAGTCCTTTGCCGATGACAAGCATACCCATAACATGATGCAGCCACCACCATGCTTGAAAATATGAAAAATGGTACTCAGTGATGTGGTGTGTTGGATTTAACCCAAACATAACACTTTGTATTCAGGACATAAAGTTCCTGTCTTTGCCACATGTTTTGCAGTTTTACTTTAGTGCCGTGTTGCAAACAGGATGCATGTTTTGGAATATTTGTATTTTGTACAGACTTCCTTATTTCCACTCTGTCATTTAGGTTAGTATTGTGGCATCACTACAATGCTGTTGATCCATCTTCAGTTTTCTCCTATCACAGCCATTCAACTCTGTAACTGTTTCAAAGTTGCCATTGGCCTCATGGTGAAATCCCTGAGCGCTTTCCTTCCTCCACAGCAACTGAGTAGGAAGGTCGCCTGTATCTTTGTAGTGACTGAGTGTATTGATAGACCATCCAAAGTGTATCCATAACTTCATCATGCTCAAAGGGATATTCAATGTCTGCTTTTTATTTAAATGTACCCATTTACCATTAGATGCCCTTCTTTGCGAGGCATTGGATATCCTCCCTGGTCTTTGTGGTTGAATCTGTGTTTGAAATTCACTGCTTGACTGAGGGACCTTACAGACAATTGTATGTGTTGGGTACAGAGATGAGGTAGTCATTCATAAATCATGTTAAACACTATAAAATGCACACAGAATGAGTCCATGCAACTTATTATGTGACTTGTTCAGCACATGTTTTACTCCTGAACATATTTAGGCATAAAAAAGGAATGAAATACTTATTGACTCAAGACATTTCAAATTCACATTTTTTTTATTAATTTGTTTTAAAAAAATCTAAAAACATAATTCCACTTTGACATTATGGGGTATTGTGTGTGAGGCCAGTGACACAACATTTCAAATGAATCCATTTTAAATTCAGGCTGTAAGAACAACAAAATGTGGAAGAGGTCAAGGGGAGTGAATACCTTCTGAAGGCTCTGTACATGAGCCAGAACACATCACAACATATAACATAACAATGAACGGGAGGTAAGACAGTGCAAAGTGCATAAAAGAGTTTAAAAATAGCAGGTTTTAAAAACATGTGCAATCTGTGGTCAACAGACCTCCAATCTGGTATTAAAAATCAATCAGAATAAAATTCTAGTTTTAAGTCCTTTTGCAAAGTGTTTCAAGATTATGCAAAGTGTACATTGCTCAAAATATGAATTATACAGGACCTTTCAAATGTCCTTGAACATTGAAAAAGAAAAGCAGCAACAGAAACATGAGTTAATTAAAACACACAATACAAAAATTAAATAAAAGGAATGGCTTAGCTTGAGATTGTGTTTGGGCTCATGACATTGGACTAGAGAATGTGTTTGGGCTCATGACATTGGGCTTCAGATTGTGTTTGGGCTCATGACATTGGACTAGAGAATGTGTTTGGGCTCATGACATTGGACTAGAGATTGTGTTTGGGCTCATGACATTGGGCTTCAGATTGTGTTTGGGCTCATGACATTGGACTAGAGAATGTGTTTGGGCTCATGACATTGGACTAGAGATTGTGTTTGGGCTTATGACATTGGGCTTCAGATTGTGTTTGGGCTCATGACATTGGACTAGAGAATGTGTTTGGGCACATGACATTGGACTAGAGAATGTGTTTGGGCTCATGACATTGGACTAGAGAATATGTTTGGGCTCATGACATTGAACTAGAGAATATGTTTGGGCTCATGACATTGGACTAGAGAATGTGTTTGGGCTCATGACATTGGACTAGAGAATGTGTTTGGGCTCATGACATTGAACTAGAGATTGTGTTTGGGCTCATGACATTGGACTAGAGATTGTGTTTGGGCTCATGACATTGGGCTTCAGATTGTGTTTGGGCTCATGACATTTTGAATGCTGGCGGTGCTTTCACTCTAGTGGTAGCATGAGACGGAGTCTACAACCCACACAAGTAGCTCAGGTAGTGCAGCTCATCCAGGATGGCACATCAATGCGAGCTGTGGCAAGAAGGTTTGCTGTGTCTGTCAGCGTAGTGTCCAGAGCATGGAGGCGCTACCAGGAGACAGGCCAGTACATCAGGAGACGTGGAGGAGGCCGTAGGAGGGCAACAACCCAGCAGCAGGACCGCTACCTCCGCCTTTGTGCAAGGAGGAGCAGGAGGAGCACTCCCAGAGCCCTGCAAAATGACCTCCAACAGGCCACAAAATGTGAAACAGACTCCATGAGGGTGGTATGAGGGCCCGACGTCCACAGGTGGGGGTTGTGCTTACAGCCCAACACTGTGCAGGACGTTTGGCATTTGCCAGAGAACACCAAGATTAGCAAATTCGCCACTGGCGCCCTGTGCTCTTCACAGATGAAAGCAGGTTCACAATGAACACGTGACAGTCTGGAGACGCCGTGGAGAATGTTCTGCTGCCAGCAACATCCTCCAGCATGACCGGTTTGGTGGTGGGTCAGTCATGGTGTGGGTTGGCATTTTTTGGGGGGCCGCACAGCCCTCCATGTGCTCGCCAGAGGTAGCTTGACTGCCATTAGGTACCGAGATGAGATCCTCAGATTCCTTGTGAGACCATATGCTGGTGCGGTTGGCCCTGGGTTCCTCCTAATGCAAGACAATGCTAGAACTCATGTGGCTGGAGTGTGTAAGCAGTTCCTGCAAGAGGAGGGCATTGATGCTATGGACTGGCCCGCCCGTTCCCAGACCTGAATCCAATTGAGCACATCTGGGACATCATGTCTCGCTCCATCCACCAACACCCGTTGCACCACAGACTGTCCAGGAGTTGGTGAATGCTTTAGTCCAGGTCTGGGAGGAGATCCCTCAGGAGACCATCCGCCACCTCATCAGGAGCATGCCCAGGCGTTGTAGGGAGGTCATACAGGCACGTGGAGGCCACACACACTACTGAGCCTCATTTTGACTTGTTGTAAGGACATTACATCACAGTTGGATCAGCCTGTCGTGTGGTTTTCCACTTTAATTTTGAGTGTGACTCCAAATCCAGACCTCCATGGGTTGATACATTTGATTTCCATTGATCATTTTTGTGTGATTTTGTTGTCAGCACATTCAACTATGTAAAGAAAAAGTATTTAATAAGAATATTTCATTCATTCAGATCTAGAATGTGTTATTTTAGTGTTCCCTTTATTTTTTTGAGCAGTGTATACTTTAGTATCAAAAATAAAAGTAGAAGTAGAAATTATTCCTAATTCCTTATTTTAAGCAAAGCAGACAGCAACAGTTTATTGTTTTTTTTTAAAATGACATTATTTACAGATGGATAGACATTATTTCAGATAGTCAGGGGCAACACTCAGACATTATTTACTCAGACAGACATTATTTACAGATAGCCAGGGGCCCACTCCAACACTCAGACATTATTTACAGATAGCCAGGGCACACTCCAACACTCAGACATTATTTACAGATAGTCAGGGGCACACTCCAACACTCAGACATTATTTACAGATAGCCAGGGCACACTCCAACACTCAGACATTATTTACAGATAGTCAGCACACTCCAACACTCAGACATATTTACAGATAGCCAGGGGCCCACTCCAACACTCAGACATTATTTACAGATAGCCAGGTCCAACACTCAGACATTATTTACAGATAGCCAGGGGCACACTCCAACACTCAGACAATATTTACAGATAGCCAGGGGCACACTCCAACACTCAGACAATATTTACAGATAGCCAGGGGCACACTCCAACACTCAGACAATATTTACAGATAGCCAGGGGCACACTCCAACAGTCAGACATTATTTACAGATAGCCAGGGGCACACTCCAACACTCAGACATCATTAACAAAAGATGCATTTGTGTTTAGTGAGTCTACCAGATAAGAGGCTGTAGAGATGACCAGGGATGTTCTCTTGATAAGTGTGTGAATTGAACCATTTTTGTCCTGCTCAGCGTTCAAAATGTAATGAGTTCTTTTGGCTGTCAGGTCAAATGTATGGAGTAAAAAGTACATTCATTTTCTTTATGAATGTAGTGAAGTAAAAGTAAAAGTTGACATAAATAGTAAAGTAAAGTACACATACCCCCAAAAACTACCTCAGTAGTACTTTAAAGTATTTTTTACTTAAGTACTTTACACCACTGAGTATAATAGGCCATATGTTCTATGAAAGGGTCTCACATAAAGCAGCTACACAGACTATGTGCTACACAGACTATGTGCTACACAGACTATGTGCTACACAGACTATCTGCATTGACCATTTTGCACCAACCCTTTAGACTCGTCACATACGCTGCTGCTGTTCATTACTTGTCATGTTGCCTAGTCACTTTACCCCTACCTATACGTTAGTGGAGGCTGGTGACTTGAAAAAATTGAGGACGGTGGGAGACGCACAGTATAGGCACGGTCACGCACAGGGACGACAAAGTGGGCTTTAAAAAATCATCAAAGACAAATGATTTTAAACTAAAGCATTTAATAAAGACATTTATAGTACCATATTGTAAGTAAGGGGAATGAGAGGGCTACTTACAGTGTTGGGAAGGGATCACAGCAGTGACTGAATGAGGGGATGAAGCATGAGTTGAGGTGTTCAGAGACTTGACTTCAGTGCAGGACAGGATTTGACTGAAAAGACTAAAAACAATAACACTACACAGTCAGACAAAAGAGCTAATAATGAGTTAGTCCAAGTAAGGAGTACAATCATTGATGTGTAATAATGTGATTGTGATTGACTCTATGTAAAGTAATGAGAGAAAATGGATAGAGGTACTCACAGTGCTTGGAGGGAAACACTCAATGTGCCTGTGGATGAACGGGCCCATGAGACGTGGCTTCAGTTCATGTCAGGAGAAAGTTGACAATGGCACTAGAGTGGAGTAGTCATCACCTCTTAATCAGTGAACAGGAGGGGCCTTAGCTGTAAATACAAAATGGCAGATACATTCCATTACAGCTGCACCACTGTAGGTTTGAATAACGAGTTTCTCCATGAGGTTAAACTCGGAGATCTCAAAATTCACAAAGTCAAATAGACTGAGCATCTCGCCCACTTGACACATCAAAGTACCTGACGATAACGGAAAACAAGCAAGCAGACTGGTGGCACCATAGGTCCCAGAGTAGTGGGGCAATTTTTACCCCTGGGGCCCGGAGTTTTTCCTTATCTGTTAAACTAGCCAGGAAAACTCTGGACCCTATAAGGTATGACAGTGATTAATCAGTTGTAAAAAAAAAGGTTTTTCAGGTCACATGGTTTTCTATGATGGGACCATCAGGTCCCATGGTTTAAAAAACTGGAGAAAAAACTCCTGGCCCTGGGGGAAGCAACTTTATACTTGTTTATATGAATCACATTCAGACTAAATTAGGAGGGGGATTTCCTCTACCCAGAAACAGACAACAATTGATAGAGAATAGAACTCACAGAGCTGAGCTTTATGCATGTTTGTATCGTTCAGGTCTATGCAACTGTAGGTCTTTAAAAAATGTACTCACATCTGCAAACACTATTATGTTGATTGATTCATTCCAGTTAATCATTTGAGATTGAAAATGTATAGACAGCCTAATACAATACACTTGGTTCGTTCTCTGATCCTAATCCTATGATTGGATGAACAACATGTCAGTTTATTCTGAAAAAGCTTTGATTGGTTGGAGGTCGTCCTCCGGAAGTGGTCATAATTACCATGTATGTCTATGGAAGGGGGTGAGGCCTACAAGCCTCCTAGGTTTTCTATTGAAGTCAATGTACCCAGAGGAGGACAGAAACTAGCTGTTCCCTGGCTACACCATGGTGCTACCCCAGAGAGTGCTGTTGAAGTTACTATAGACCTTCATTGCAAAACAATGTGTTTTAATTATTTGGTGACAGAAGAAGAAATTCTTATTTTCAATGACAGCCTAGGAACAGTGGGTTAACTGCCTGTTCAGGGGCAGAACGGCTATCCACTTGTACCTTGTCAGCTCAGGGATTTGAACTTGCAACCTTTTGGTTTCTAGTCCAACGCTCTAACCACTAGGCTACGCTGCCGCCCCAACATGAATATATTAGTATAGTTTAATCTAAAAACAATCACTTTTTTAGTGTTTCACTATTTTTATTTTTATGATATTTCACTGAGGAGGATGGTCCTCCCCTGTTTTCTTCTTTTATTTCACCTTTATTTAACCAGGTAGGCTAGTTGAGAACAAGTTCTCATTTGCAACTGCGACCTGGCCAAGATAAAGCATAGCAGTGTGAACATACAACACAGAGTTACACATGGATTAAACAATTAACAAGTCAATAACACAGCAGAAAAAAAGAGTCTGATGTGTGTGCAAAAGGCATGAGGAGGTAGGCGAATAAGTACAATTTTGCAGATTAACACTGGAGTGATAAATGATCAGATGGTCATGTACAGGTAGAGATATTGGTGCGCAAAAGAGCAGAAAAGTAAATAAATATAAACAGTATGGGGATGAGGTAGGTCAAATTGGGTGGGCTATTTACCGATAGACTATGTACAGCTGCAGCGATCGGTTAGCTGCTCAGATAGCAGATGTTTGAAGTTGGTGAGGGAGATAAAAGTCTCCAACTTCAGCGATTTTTGCAATTCGTTCCAGTCACAGGCAGCAGAGAACTGGAACGAAAGGCGGCCAAATTAGGTGTTGGCTTTAGGGATGATCAGTGAGATACACCTGCTGGAGCGCGTGCTACGGGTGGGTGTTGCCATCGTGACCAGTGAACTGAGATAAGGCGGAGCGTTACCTAGCATGGATGACCTGGAGCCAGTGGAGCCAGTGGGTCTGGCGACGAATATGTAGCGAGGGCCAGCCGACTAGAGCATACAGGTCGCAGGGGTGGGTGGTATAAGGTGCTTTAGTAACAAAACGGATGGCACTGTGATAAACTGCATCCAGTTTGCTGAGTAGAGTGTTGGAAGCAATTTGAGGAGCCTCCACTCATATCTCTGAGGAGCCATTGTTTTTGTGACTGTTAGGGCTCAGGCTATCCACTTGTTTTTGTGACTGTTACAGTAGTTAGCCTGGATTATATCCCAGAACACATATTGTAGGATCTTGGTAAATGGTGAACCCTACAATACTGTGAACTCTACAACAGTAATACTGTTCAGTACATTAGTCAAGAATCTCTTTGTTCAAAGTAGATTTAAATGTTTAAATTTTACCTTTATTTAACTAGGTTGCTAACGCTAATGTTAGCTATGTGGCTAACGTTAGCTAGGCTAGGGGTTATGAATTAGAAATGAATTACTTAAAAATCATACAATGTGATTTTATGCATTTTTGTTTTAGATTCCGTCTCTCACAGTTGAAGTGTACCCATGATAAAAAATTACAGACCTCTACATGCTTTGTATGTAGGAAAACCTGCAAAATCGGCAGTGTATCAAATACTTGTTCTCCCCACTGTATATCCCTGTTAGTCAGCATTTCTCTTTTGCCAAGATAATCCATCCACCTGACAGGTGTGGCATATCAAGAAGCTGATTAGACAGCATATTCTTTACACAGGTGCACCTTGTGCTGCAGACAATAAAATGCCACTCTATTAGTTTGCCACACAACACAATGCCACAGATGTCTCAAGTTTTGAGGTAGCATGCAATTGGCTTACTGACTGCAGGAATGTGCACCAGAGCTGTTTCCAGATAATTTCATTTTAATTTCTCTACCATAAGCCACCTCCAACATCATTTTAGAGAATTTGGCAGTACGTCCAACCGGCCTCACAACTGTAGACCACGTGTAACTATGCCAGCCCAAGACCTCCATATCCGGCTTCTTCAACTGGGGGACCGTCTGAGACCAGCCACCTGGACAGCTGATGAAACTGTGGGTTTGCACAACTGAAGAATTTCTGCACAAACTGTCAGAAACTGTCTCAGGGAAGCTATTTTGCATACTTGTCGTCCTCACAAGGGTATTGATCTGACTGCAGTTTGGAGTTGTAATCCTACTTCAATGGGCAAATGCTCACCTTCGATGGCCATTGGCACGCTGGGGAATTGTGCTCTTTACGGATGAATCCTGGTATTAACTGTACCGGGCAGATAATGCATGTCGCAAGGATCTGTCCACAATTCCTGGAAGCTGAAAATGTCCCAGTTCTTCCATGTTCTGCATACTCACCAGACATGTCACCCATTGAGCATGTTTGGGATGCTCTGGATCAACGTGTACGACAGCCTGTTCCAATTCCAGCCAATATCCAGCAATTTTGCACAGCCATTGAAAGGAGTGGGACAACATTCCACATGCCACAATCAACAGCCTGATCAACTCTATGCAAAGGAGATGTGTCGGACTGCATGAGGCAAATTGTGGTCACACCAGACACTGACTGGTTTTCTGATCCACGCCCCTATCTTTTTTTTAAAGGTATCTGTGACCAACAGAAGCATATCTCTATTCCCAGTCATGTGAAATCCATAGATTAAGGCCTTATGCATTTATTTAAATTGACTGATTTCCTTATATGTAAACTCAATAAAAATCTTTGAAATTGTTGCATGATGCTTTTATATTTTTTGTTCGTGTACTTTGAAGAACTAATAAAATAGTTATTTTGTTAGACAGAATAGGCAGCAGCTCTACAGAGATGAGATGTCTTGGAATGAAATAATGAAGTCATCAAATAAAACATATTTAATGAAGGTAAAGTCATGTGAATAAATGATGGTTAGTAAGTGATAAACAGTAATGGGCAGTGACAACCATCATGGGACTTTTAATCATTGTTTCATTCTGTGTTACAGCATTCAACCAACATAATGCGTAGTGCATTTAATGTATTTTAAAAAAATGATCGAAACCGAACCATAATTATTTTTTAAATAATCGAACCGAAACTGAACCGATATTAAAAAGCACTAATCGCTCAGCACTAGCAGTAGGCTCGTGCACTCTCACATTCAGGTCATCATGTAAGGTAGGTTAATGTGTACCTGACAACAGAATCTGTCATCACTAGAACGCCACATTACTTTTCTCAATTAAAACCCTTGTATAAGGCAAACAAACCAGTGTCCCTCGTTCACTATCAAGGACGGTCAAGGTCATTTAAATGAATTCCGCATTGTAACTTTACACAGAGACAGTCAAGCATGGTATTGTTACTTATGTTATCATTACAGGACACATAAACTGCCAGTAGGGTATGGTATGCTTTCCTGGAGTTAATTGGTAAAGAGATGGGAAGAGCGTGTTTGGAGAGAGAGAGAGATAACGAAAGAGAGATGGGGAGAGAGATATAATGAAAAGAGAGGGGGAGAGAGAGATAACGAAAGAGAGAGGGGGAGAGAGAGAGATAACGAAAAGAGAGGGGGGGAGAGAAGATAACGAAAGAGAGAGGGGGGAGAGAGAGAGATAACGAAAGAGAGAGGGAGAGAGAGAGATAATGAAAGAGAGAGGGGAGAGAGAGAGATAATGAAAGAGAGAGGGGAGAGAGAGAGATAATGAAAAGAGAGAGGGGGAGAGAGATATAATGAAAAGAGAGGGGAGAGAGAGATAATGAAAGAGAGAGGGGGAGAGAGAGATTATGAAAGAGAGAGGGGAGAGAGAGATTATGAAAGAGAGAGGGAGAGAGAGATAATGAAAGAGAGAGGGGAGAGAGATATAATGAAAGAGAGAGGGGGGAGAGAGATATAATGAAAGAGAGAGGGGGAGAGAGATATAATGAAAGAGAGGGGGAGAGAGAGATAACGAAAAGAGAGGGGGAGAGAGATAATTAAAAAGAGAGGGGAGAGAGAGAGATAATGAAAGAGAGTTCGGAGAGAGAGAACGAAAGAGAGAGGGGGAGAGAGAGAGATAATGAAAGAGAGAGGGGGGAGAGATATAATGAAAGAGAGGGGGGAGAGAGCAAGAGAGAGAGTGTGTGTGTGTGCTGTTGTTCTATGCTGTTTTGAGGGGTCAACACTCACCAACTCAACACTCACAGCTGCAAATTATTGTTGTTCAATGCTGCCCAGAGGGCACTGCCTCCCCCTTTGTGCGATCAAGCGCGAAACAAGCACGCACAAGGTAGTCAACTGATGATAAGTAGTAGTCTAACCGTCCAGCAACAGGTAGGGGCATTTCTTCCGTAATTTAACATGTGTCGGATACTTGCTCTACCAATGTAAGCTATTATAATATGATTTCGGAAAGCGGCGGTCAGTGAGACATATCCGACAAGGCAGCGGCTTTAGTACGAGTTTTGTTGTTGTTGTTTTTTTCGCGCACCGCATGCAGGCTCTGTTTTGTCCCACTTCATTTATCCACCAAATCCGCAATACGCGGAGACTAAAGCGTGTGTCCGTCCCATTGATGAGAAAACAAACAGCATGTCATCTCCAGACAAGACAACCCAAAGGAATGAAGTCCTGAATAACATACGGAGGTCCTCGATGGTGGCGGGACATGGGAGAAAACAGACGGAGTTTGAGATGTCACAAGCCGCGTCAGCCTCACAACCTGGAGCGCATATTTCTAACAACAGGTTTCTGTGTGACGCCGAGGGCATCACCATTCACACAACTGTCACTCGACCGTCGGTGTCTCACCTACCCGGGCTCAATCTGAACCCCCGGATGTCCGTATACAGCACAACTCGTCAAGTTATCGTCAGCCGTGCTTACATTCAAGGACGCGCTTATAACTTTCTGGAAAGACCATCTGGGTGGAAATGCTTCGTGTATCACTTCTCGGTGTGAGTGTTTATAATGAATCACTTTGATATAACAATAACACATGACTTGCATGTGTCAACCAAGCCAAGTGCTTTGTGGGCGTTTTGCCAAATGATTGAAAGCAGTTGAAGGGCATGACACGAGGCGATCCTTTTGATCATTTCTAGCAGTCCTAATACAATACTTTACACGTGATTAACGGTACAATTATGTTACTGAATTACACTATAGGCTATAAAATGGAGGCTATATGTAGACGTATACAGCTGAACAAACTACCATCAGTATTTAATGAACAACATGGGGGCACTGGCGTCAGACTGCTATTATGTAGTATTGACCGTTTTGTCTGAACGTGGCATTTCTGCCGATCTCCACGGTCTGGTTTCCTGGACACATATTACGCCTATGACTGGTCTAAAAATACTCTATATTTCAATGGAGATTCTCAGTTGAGCAGACTATTTAGTCTAGGGGAAACCAGCCCTATATCATCATGTTGTCGAGGGGAAACCAGCCCTATATCATCATGTTGCCCAGGGGAAACCAGCCCTATATCATCATGTTATCATCATGTTGGGAAACCAGCCCTATATCATCATGTTGTCCAGGGGAAACCAGCCCTATATCATCATGTTGTCCAGGGGAAACCAGCCCTATATCATCATGTTGTCCAGGGGAAACCAGCCCTATATCATCATGTTGTCCAGGGAAACCAGCCCTATTTCATCATGTTGTCCAGGGGAAACCAGCCCTATATCATCATGTTGTCCATGTTGGGAAACCAGCCCTATATCATCATGTTGTCCAGGGGAAACCAGCCCTATATCATCATGTTGTCCAGGGGAAACCAGCCCTATATCATCATGTTGCCCAGGGGAAACCAGCCCTATATCATCATGTTGTTCAGGGGAAACCAGCCCTATATCATCATGTTGCCCAGGGGAAACCAGCCCTATATCATCATGTTATCATCAGGGAAACCAGCCCTATATCATCATGTTGCCCAGGGGAAACCAGCCCTATATCATCATGTTGTTCAGGGAAACCAGCCCTATATCATCATGTTGCCCAGGGGAAACCAGCCCTATATCATCATGTTGTCCAGGGGAAACCAGCCCTATATCATCATGTTGTCCAGGGGAAACCAGCCCTATATCATCATGTTGTCCAGGGGAAACCAGCCCTATATCATCATGTTGTCCAGGGGAAACCAGCCCTATATCATCATGTTGCCCAGGGGAAACCAGCCCTATATCATCATGTTGTCCAGGGAAACCAGCCCTATATCATCATGTTGTCCATTTGGGGAAACCAGCCCTATATCATCATGTTGCCCAGGGGAAACCAGCCCTATATCATCATGTTGTCCTTAGGAAACCAGCCCTATATCATCATGTTGTCCAGGGGAAACCAGCCCTATATCATCATGTTGCCCAGGGGAAACCAGCCCTATATCATCATGTTGCCCAGGGGAAACCAGCCCTATATCATCATGTTGTCCAGGGGAAACCAGCCCTATATCATCATGTTGTTCAGGGGAAACCAGCCCTATATCATCATGTTGTTCAGGGGAAACCAGCCCTATATCATCATGGTTCCCAGGGGAAACCAGCCCTATATCATCATGTTGTCCAGGGGAAACCAGCCCTATATCATAGCATGTTGTCCAGGGGAAACCAGCCCTATATCATCATGTTGTCCAGGGGAAACCAGCCCTATATCATCATGTTGCCCAGGGGAAACCAGCCCTATATCATCATGTTGTCCAGGGGAAACCAGCCCTATATCATCATGTTGTCCAGGGGAAACCAGCCCTATATATCATCATGTTGTCCAGGGGAAACCAGCCCTATATCATCATGTTGTCCAGGGGAAACCAGCCCTATATCATCATGTTGTCCAGGGGAAACCAGCCCTATATCATCATGTTGTCCAGGGGAAACCAGCCCTATATCATCATGTTGTCCAGGGGAAACCAGCCCTATATCATCATGTTGTCCAGGGGAAACCAGCCCTATATCATCATGTTGTCCAGGGGAAACCAGCCCTATATCATAGCATGTTGTCCAGGGGAAACCAGCCCTATATCATCATGTTGTCCAGGGGAAACCAGCCCTATATCATCATGTTGTCCAGGGGAAACCAGCCCTATATCATCATGTTGTCCAGGGGAAACCAGCCCTATATCATCATGTTGTCCAGGGGAAACCAGCCCTATATCATCATGTTGTCCAGGGGAAACCAGCCCTATATCATCATGTTGTCCAGGGAAACCAGCCCTATATCATCATGTTGTCCAGGGGAAACCAGCCCTATATCATCATGTTGTCCAGGGAAACCAGCCCTATATCATCATGTTGTCCAGGGGAACCAGCCCTATATCATCATGTTGTCCAGGGGAAACCAGCCCTATATCATCATGTTGCCCAGGGAAACCAGCCCTATATCATCATGTTGTCCAGGGGTAACCAGCCCTATATCATCATGTTGTCCAGGGAAACCAGCCCTATATCATCATGTTGTCCAGGGAAACCAGCCCTATATCATCATGTTGTCCAGGGGAAACCAGCCCTATATCAACCAGCCCTATATCATCATGTTGTCCAGGGGAAACCAGCCCTATATCATCATGTTGTCCAGGGGAAACCAGCCCTATATCATCATGTTGTCCAGGGGAAACCAGCCCTATATCATCATGTTGTCCAGGGAAACCAGCCCTATATCATCATGTTGTCCAGGGGAAACCAGCCCTATATCATCATGTTGTCCAGGGGAAACCAGCCCTATATCATCATGTTGTCCAGGGGAAACCAGCCCTATATCATCATGTTGTCCAGGGAAACCAGCCCTATATCATCATGTTGTCCAGGGGAAACCAGCCCTATATCATCATGTTGCCCAGGGGAAACCAGCCCTATATCATCATGTTGTCCAGGGAAACCAGCCCTATATCATCATGTTGTCCAGGGGAAACCAGCCCTATATCATCATGTTGCCCAGGGGAAACCAGCCCTATATCATCATGTTGTCCAGGGAAACCAGCCCTATATCATCATGTTGTCCAGGGAAACCAGCCCTATATCATCATGTTGTCCAGGGGAAACCAGCCCTATATCATCATGTTGTCCAGGGGCCCTATAACCAGCCCTATATCATCATGTTGCCCTATATCCATCATGTTGAGGGAAACCAGCCCTATATCATCATGTTGTCCAGGGGAAACCAGCCCTATATCATCATGTTGTCCAGGGGAAACCAGCCCTATATCATCATGTTGTCCAGGGGAAACCAGCCCTATATCATCATGTTGTCCAGGGAAACCAGCCCTATATCATCATGTTGTCCAGGGAAAACCAGCCCTATATCATCATGTTGTCCAGGGGAAACCAGCCCTATATCATCATGTTGTCCAGGGGAAACCAGCCCTATATCATCATGTTGTCCAGGGGAAACCAGCCCTATATCATCATGTTTCCCAGCCCTATATCATCATATTTGTCCAGGGGAAACCAGCCCTATATCATCATGTTGTCCAGGGAAACCAGCCCTATATCATCATGTTGCCCAGGGGAAACCAGCCCTATATCATCATGTTGTCCAGGGGAAACCAGCCCTATATCATCATGTTGTCCAGGGGAAACCAGCCCTATATCATCATGTTGTTCCAGGGGGAACCAGCCCTATATCATCATGTTGTCCAGGGGAAACCAGCCCTATATCATCATGTTGTCCAGGGAAACCAGCCCTATATCATCATGTTGTCCAGGGGAAACCAGCCCTACATCATCATGTTGCCCAGGGGAAACCAGCCCTATATCATCATGTTGCCCAGGGAAACCAGCCCTATATCATCATGTTGTCCAGGGGAAACCAGCCCTATATCATCATGTTGCCCAGGGGAAACCAGCCCTATATCATCATGTTGTCCAGGGGAAACCAGCCCTATATCATCATGTTGTCCAGGGGAAACCAGCCCTATATCATCATGTTGTCCAGGGGAAACATGTTGTCCAGGGAAACCAGCCCTATATCATCATGTTGTCCAGGGGAAACCAGCCCTATATCATCATGTTGTCCAGGGGAAACCAGCCCTATATCATCATGTTGCCCAGGGGAAACCAGCCCTATATCATCATGTTGTCCAGGGGAAACCAGCCCTATATCATCATGTTGTCCAGGGGAAACCAGCCCTATATCATCATGTTGTCCAGGGGAAACCAGCCCTATATCATCATGTTGTCCAGGGAAACCAGCCCTATATCATCATGTTGTCCAGGGAAACCAGCCCTATATCATCATGTTGTCCAGGGGAAACCAACCCTATATCATCATGTTCCAGGGAAACAAGTCCATGTTGGGAAACCAGCCCTATATCATAGCATGTTGTCCAGGGGAAACCAGCCCTATATCATCATGTTGTCCAGGGGAAACCAGCCCTATATCATAGCATGTTGTCCAGGGACGTGGGCATACTGTAAGTGTTTCGGGGGCCTGATCTCTGGCTGAGGAATGTTCAGTCTGAAGACCAACCCCCAGTGCTCAGTATCTCCTCTCACTGGAGTTGATAGCAGGCAGCTAAACTTGGCAGGCTGGCTGCTTTGAGAGCAGTAGCCTGATACTGCCACTCCATGACCTTCTGGTGAGGGATGGGGGATGCCTGATGCAGGCTGGCTGCTTTGGGTGAGCCTGATGCATCAGGGCAGAGAGAGACCCGATGCATCAGGGCAGAGAGAGACCCGATGCATCAGGGCAGAGATGGTCCCGATGCATCAGGGCAGAGATGGTCCCGATGCATCAGGGCAGAGATAGTCCCGATGCATCAGGGCAGAGATGGTCCCGATGCATCAGGGCAGAGATGGTCCCGATGCATCAGGGCAGAGAGTGGTCCCGATGCATCAGGGCAGAGATGGTCCCGATGCATCAGGGCAGAGATGGTCCCGATGCATCAGGGCAGAGATGGTCCCGATGCATCAGGGCAGAGATGGTCCCGATGCATCAGGGCAGAGATGGTCCCGATGCATCAGGGCAGAGATAGACCTGTTAGCACTGGATACCAATGGACCACCACTACAAATGCCCCCTTGTTTCTGCAAATGTTGCCTACTAAAGGGGAAGCCTAGTGGTTAGAGAGTTGGACTAGTAACCGAAAGGTTGCAAGTTTGAATCCCCGAGCTGACAAGGTACAAATCTGTCGTTCTGCCCCTGAACAGGCAGTTAACCCACTGTTCCTAGGCCGTCATTGAAAATAAGAATTTGTTCTTAACTGACTTGCCTAGTAAAATGGACCAAAGTAAAAATAAATGCAAATGTTGCCTACTTAATAGATTAATTTGTATTTAGGCAGTATTTTCCACGCCTGTTTAGGAGGCCAATCACAGCACTGTCCTAATTGTGACATATCAGATGTTAAGAGTCTGGACAGTTGGGTTCTGACGTTCTAAGTAACTGTACAAAGCCAAAACCATCTTAACCAAGGTCATGTCTCGCGTTCCAATGAGGGTGCAAGGTAAACCCTTTCCTTGTTTACACTAAATACTTGTCTTTTCTTACTACCACTGGCTTTGCTGATAGCTGCTTTAACGAGGGAAGTATTTACTATAGCTAGGTGTCCATCCCATTGGCGATAGTTGTTCATGCGAATATTCTAAAACCCTCATTGTCCCACCCACATATGTGTTTCCATCAAATGTACTTGTGTCAGATAAAAAGGCTGTGCGTGACGACGTAGTGCACATAAACATACCCTTTCGCGGTTAAATTCCATGTACGGAATAAAATAAAATAAAAATGCATTTGATTTCCATCGCATTTTCAACTGTTATAGTTTTCTCACAACAAAATGTTGCGTTATGTAGAGACTGTGCCCACTCTAGTATTGGCACGGTGTGCTCGAGCCAACAGCGCGCAGATACGCATATCCGACATTACATGACGAGATTATTATGGACAAAAGAGCAAGATTATTTTTATTTGTCAAATGGCAACTAAGCATCGATGATCATGTCATCAGAATAAGACCTTTCCGTTTTGGAGCATCAAACTCATCACCTTGCACTTTCACCAACCTGTGAATTTTTCCCTAATCTATTTCATCTGTAGCCTAATACACTGCCTGCTTTCGACGTAGTGGGAGGACCACGCAACATGTCATCGTGTGACTCAAAGTTTACGTTGATATTATGGTTATTATATCAATATTTGCACATAAAAGCGTTTCCAATGAAATTTCTCGCATAATAATTCATTTTACCGACACAAAAAGATCCCACCTTGTCTATTTTTTTGTTCTTGTGGACTTTTTCTTTTTTGTTTTCTGTTTCCATGTCAAGCCTGGAATGACTTTTTAAATGTTTTTATCTGAAATATACTTTACTTACATGAAAAGGTTGGATGGAAACCTGGTTTATAACTGTGATTTATAACTGTGATATGTGGTTGTCTCACTTCGCTACCTTGAGATGAATGCACCAACTTTAAGTCACTCTGGGTACTAGCATCTGCTAAATAACTCAAATGTTAATGTTATTTCATTGTTGTGTAACTATAAGAGTGGGAGGCAGGAATGAACATTGGCTTATCACTGACCCAGAGCGAGCGCTCCAGACAGAGTGCTATCAGGACTGCAGGACCTCCCCCACAAGAGAGTGTGTGTGTGTGTGTGTGTGTGTGTGTGTGTGCGTGCGTGTGTGTGTGTGTGTGTGTGTGTGTGTGTGTGCATGGTTGAATAGTTCCGTTACACCATGACCTCTGTAGTGTTGGCATGTTGCCTCCAGCTATGTGCTTGTGCTACTTACTGTATGCTGTTTACAATGCTTCCATTCATAATGACATGGCAACATTCTGTTGGATACATACATTTACCTTAAGATCCTGAGACTGTACTAAACATTGTCCAGTCATGACGTTCACAATGATTGAGCTACATAACAGGGAGACTGCGACCCGACACAGTGACACTGCCACATGAAACTATCACATTGTCCCTTCGCTCCACAGGCCAGCCGTCTATGACGTCACAAGTCAAGCTGCCTTAGATGTGTTCTAGTGCCTGATAGTAAAACCTCATGATGTGATTACCTGTACACAGTGCTGCCGTCTACCCCTCTCTGCTCAGTCCTGCTACCCCTGCAGACGCAGTAGACTGGAAGAGATGCTGCCCATCAATAATACATGGAGCTTGGAGACGTGATGCTTACAGTATTGTGTAGAGCCCAATAGGGCCCACACAGCCCACTATATAGGGGCCAGTAAAGCCCATGTTATTTGTATTTATTGAGGATCACCATTAGTTCCTGCCAAGGCAGCAGCTACTCTCTCTGGGGGTTATTAAGGATCACCATTAGTTCCTGCCAAGGCAGCAGCTACTCTCTCTGGGGGTTATTATGGACCCCCATTAGTTCCTGCCAAGGCAGCAGCTACTCTCTCTGGGGGTTATTAAGGATCCCCATTAGTTCCTGCCAAGGCAGCAGCTACTCTCTCTGGGGGTTATTATGGATCCCCATTAGTTCCTGCCAAGGCAGCAGCTACTCTTCCTGGGGTTTATTATGGATCCCCATTAGTTCCTGCCAAGGCAGCAGCTACTCTTCCTGGGGTTTATTATGGATCCCCATTAGTTCCTGTCAAGGCAGCAGCTACTCTTCCTCGGGGTTATTATGGCTCCCCATTAGTTCCTGCCAAGGCAGCAGCTACTCTTCCTGGGGTTTATTATCGATACCCATTAGTTCCTGCCAAGGCAGCAGCTACTCTTCCTGGGGGTTATTATGGCTCCCCATTAGTTCCGGCCAAGGCAGCAGCTACTCTTCCTGGGGTTTATTATGGATACCCATTAGTTCCTGCCAAGGCAGCAGCTACTCTTCCTGGGGTTTATTATGGATCCCCATTAGTTCCTGCCAAGGCAGCAGCTACTCTTCCTGGGGTTTATTATGGATCCCCATTAGTTCCTGCCAAGGCAGCAGCTACTCTTCCTGGGGGTTATTATGGATCCCCATTAGTTCCTGCCAAGGCAGCAGCTACTCTTCCTGGGGTCCAGCAACATTAAGGCCGTTATATACAATTACAAATATTACATGACATTACATTTCATAACACTTTTCACAATGCATTCAGTGTGTGTCCTCAGGCCACTACTCTACTACCACATATCTACAATACAACATCCATGTGTTCGTGTGTGTAGTGCTTGTGTTAGCATGTGTGTGTCTTTACAGTCCCAGCTATTCCATGAGGTTCTATCTGTTTTTTTTTAAATGATTCTACTTGCATCAATTACCTGATGTGGAATAGAGTTCCATGTAGCCATGGCTCTATGTAGTACTGTTTGCCTCCCATAGTCTGTTCTGGACAGTGGATCCCTCTTCTTCTCTGTTCTACTTGCTGCTGCACAGTGGATCCCTCTTCTTCTCTGTTCTACTGGCTGCTGCACAGTGGATCCCTCTTCTTCTCTGTTCTACTGGCTGCTGCACAGTGGATCCCTCTTCTTCTCTGTTCTACTGTATACTGCACAGTGGATCCCTCTTCTTCTCTGTTCTACTGGCTGCTGCACAGTGGATCCCTCTTCTTCTCTGTTCTACTGGCTGCTGCACAGTGGATCCCTCTTCTTCTCTGTTCTACTGGCTGCTGCACAGTGGATCCCTCTTCTTCTCTGTTCTACTGTCTACTGCACAGTGGATCCCTCTTCTTCTCTGTTCTACTGGCTGCTGCACAGTGGATCCCTCTTCTTCTCTGTTCTACTGTCTACTGCACAGTGGATCCCTCTTCTTCTCTGTTCTACTGTCTACTGCACAGTGGATCCCTCTTCTTCTCTGTTCTACTGGCTGCTGCACAGTGGATCCCTCTTCTTCTCTGTTCTACTGTATACTGCACAGTGGATTCTTCTTCTCTGTTCTACTCTGCTGCACAGTGGATCCTCTTCTTCTCTGTTCTACTGTCTACTGCACAGTGGATCCCTCTTCTTCTCTGTTCTACTGGCTGCTGCACAGTGGATCCCTCTTCTTCTCTGTTCTACTGGCTGCTGCACAGTGGATCCCTCTTCTTCTCTGTTCTACTGGCTGCTTCACAGTGGATCCCTCTTCTTCTCTGTTCTACTGGCTGCTGCACAGTGGATCCCTCTTCTCTGTTCTACTGGCTGCTTCACAGTGGATCCCTCTTCTTCTCTGTTCTACTGGCTGCTGCACAGTGGATCCCTCTTCTTCTCTGTTCTACTGGCTGCTGCACAGTGGATCCCTCTTCTTCTCTGTTCTACTGTCTACTGCACAGTGGATCCCTCTTCTTCTCTGTTCTACTGGCTGCTTCACAGTGGATCCCTCTTCTTCTCTGTTCTACTGTATACTGCACAGTGGATCCCTCTTCTTCTCTGTTCTGCACTGGATTCCTCTTCTTCTCTGTTCTACTGGCTGCTGCACAGTGGATCCTCTTCTTCTCTGTTCTACTGGCTGCTGCACAGTGGATCCCTCTTCTTCTCTGTTCTACTGTATACTGCACAGTGGATCCCTCTTCTTCTCTGTTCTACTGTCTACTGCACAGTGGATCCCTCTTCTTCTCTGTTCTACTGTCTACTGCACAGTGGATCCCTCTTCTTCTCTGTTCTACTGGCTACTGCACAGTGGATCCATCTTCTTCTCTGTTCTACTGGCTGCTGCACAGTGGATCCTCTCTTCTCTGTTTTACTGGCTGCTTCACAGTGGATCCATCTTCTTCTCTGTTTTACTGGCTGCTGCACAGTGGATCCATCTTCTTCTCTGTTCTACTGGCTGCTTCACAGTGGATCCATCTTCTTCTCTGTTTTACTGGCTGCTGCACAGTGGATCCATCTTCTTCTCTGTTTTACTGGCTGCTGCACAGTGGATCCCTCTTCTTCTCTGTTCTACTGGCTGCTGCACAGTGGATCCCTCTTCTTCTCTGTTCTACTGGCTGCTGCACAGTGGATCCCTCTTCTCTGTTCTACTGGCTGCTGCACAGTGGATCCCTCTTCTTCTCTGTTCTACTGTCTACTGCACAGTGGATCCCTCTTCTCTGTTTTACTGGCTGCTGCACAGTGGATCCCTCTTCTCTGTTCTACTGGCTGCTTCACAGTGGATCCCTCTTCTTCTCTGCTCTATGTGTGGTGTTGAGGTGGTTGGATTCCAGACCAGTCATCAGTAAGCACACCGTAAGGGGATAAGGGCCTCAATGGAACAAACACTAATCGCAAACAAAACAGCAACCCCTCTCCCTACAGATGTAGGACCTTAATTTGATCACTCTTTTGTTGTAGATAATTTTCCTGCACTGCAGGAAATGCAAACCAGTAGTGTATTTGAGTTTTAAAAAGGCTTCTAAAGTTTGTAATTTCCACTTTGAAATTTCAGACTTGATTTGCCCTAACAAAAAATGTATCAACCCCGACAAAAATGTCCATTCATTGTAATCCACATAATAATTCACATTTCCTGTTGCTGCAGGATTATTTTCCTGCTGTAGCAAACTGGCTCAAATTAACATCTGTAGTTTTGCTATAGGTTCATACGGTAGGTCTATCATTACTATCTGGCCACTGGTGTAGACCTACACAAACTGCTGGATATCATCGCAATAGGATTCCCATTGACTGAGGGAAAGTCAACTTGTCAAGGGGTGGAAATGGTCATTTACAACGTCATCTGCATTGTGTCTGTGTCAGTAGTGTTGTAGCAGCTTGTAGCCTTATCTTGTACAAAGAAAAGCATTTTATCTCTTGAGGACTCAGTGGTCTGATTGTTGGTTCAGTTGGAAAAAGAACGTATGACCTTGAGATCAAAGAGAATGACAGGATGTTGTTGTCCTTTCAGAATGTCAGGGGTTGGCACGATAGTGCTATTAGAATGTGTGGATGTGTATTTGTCTATTTGTGTGTGTGTGTGTTGTGTGTGTGTGTGTGTGTGTGTGTGTGTGTGTGTGTGTGTGTGTGTGTGTGTGTGTGTGTGTGTGTGTGTGTGTGTGTGTGTGTGTGTGTGTGTTTGGTGTGCAGTAGGTGTGTTTGATCTGGTGACATATCTTTGGAACACCATCTACTGTGAGGCTGTGTTGAAGTGCAGTAACGTCTGAGTCTACGTCAGTTGAGTCCTGAGTTCAGCTGAGGCAGCTCCTCTCCTGGCTACAGGCCCACGGCTCTACCCTGTTAGCACACTGCACGGCACGCACAGAGAAACTGACTCCACAGTCAAACACACCTAGTGGCTCATGAAGGATAGATACTGTACATCATGTCGGTTTATGACTGAGAAAAATCCCACTCAAAGTGGGTTAACACCATGAGTGTTTTAAATCATATTTCTCAGATTAGTGGGTTAACTCCATGAGTGTTTTAAATCATAGTTCTCAGATTAGTGGGTTAACTCCATGAGTGTTTTAAATCATAGTTCTCAGATTAGTGGGTTAACTCCATGAGTGTTTTAAATCATAGTTCTCAGATTAGTGGGTTAACACCATGAGTGTTTTAAATCATAGTTCTCAGATTAGTGGGTAAACTCCATGAGTGTTTTAAATCATAGTTCTCAGATTAGTGGGTTAACTCCATGAGTGTTTTAAATCATAGTTCTCAGATTAGTGGGTTAACTCCATGAGTGTTTTAAATCATAGTTCTCAGATTAGTGGGTTAACACCACAAGTGTTTTAAATCATAGTTCTCAGCTTTAAAGCTCCAATATGTAACTTTTGGGGGCGTCTGTGTATTCTCTTGACTGCTTTCAATCATTTCCCACATACTCTGCATTGTTTTATATACCTCTCCACATCGTACATAAAGTGATTTGATTATTGTTCTGTCCTGCAGGTTCCTCATCGTGCTCGCCTGTCTAATCCTCAGTGTGCTCTCTACTATAGGGCAGTACCAGGCTCTGGCACATGGTACTCTCTTCTGGGTGGTGAGTTCTTATATTATTATATACTCTACTATAGGGCAGTACCAGGCTCTGGTACTCTCTTCTGGGTGGTGAGTTATTATATTATTATATACTCTACTACAGGGCAGTACCAGGCTCTGGTACTCTCTTCTGGGTGGTGAGTTATTATATACTCTACTATAGGGCAGTACCAGGCCCTGACACTCTCTTCTGGGTGGTGAGTTATTATATACTCTACTATAGGGCAGTACCAGGCTCTGACACTCTCTTCTGGGTGGTGAGTTATTATATACTCTACTATAGGGCAGTACCAGGCTCTGACACTCTCTTCTGGGTGGTGAGTTATTATATACTCTACTATAGGGCAGTACCAGGCTCTGACACTCTCTTCTGGGTGGTGAGTTATTATATACTCTACTATAGGGCAGTACCAGGCTCTGACACTCTCTTCTGTCTGGTCAGTTCTTATATTATTATATACTCTACTATAGGGCAGTACCAGGCTCTGGTACGCTCTTCTGGGTGTTGAGTTCTTATATTATTATATACTCTACTATAGGGCAGTACCAGGCTCTGGCACACTCTTCTGGGGGTGGTCAGTTATTATATACTCTTCTATGGGCAGTTATTATATACAGGCTATAGGGCAGTACCAGGCTCTTCTGGGTGGTGAGTTATTATATACTCTACTATAGGGCAGTACCAGGCTCTGGTACTCTCTTCTGGGTGGTGAGTTATTATATACTCTACTATAGGGCAGTACCCACTCTCTTCTGGGTGGTGGTTCTTATATTATTATATACTCTACTGACACTCTCTTCTGGGTGGTGAGTTCTTATATTATTATATACTCTACTATAGGGCAGTACCAGGCTCTGACACTCTCTTCTGGGTGGTGAGTTATTATATTATTATATACTCTACTATAGGGCAGTACCAGGCCCTGACACTCTCTTCTGGGTGGTGAGTTCTTATATTATTATATACTCTACTACAGGGCAGTACCAGGCTCTGACACTCTCTTCTGAGTGGTGAGTTATTATATACTCTACTATAGGGCAGTACCAGGCTCTGGTACTCTCTTCTGGGTAGTGAGTTATTATATACTCTACTATAGGGCAGTACCAGGCTCTGACACTATCTTCTGGGTGGTGAGTTATTATATACTCTACTATAGGGCAGTACCAGGCTCTGACACTCTCTTCTGGGTGGTGAGTTCTTATATTATTATATACTCTACTATAGGGCAGTACCAGGCTCTGGCACTCTCTTCTGAGTGGTGAGTTACTTGCCAGTAGGCCAAACCCAAAATGTTCCTGCATTTCTCCACAATATTCAGATCCTTATCGTGTAATAGAGTTGCTTGGCCAGCAGAGGACAGATCCTTATTGTGTAACAGAGTTGCTTGGCCAGCAGAGAGCAGATCCTTATTGTGTAACAGAGTTGCTAGGCCTGCAGAGAGCAGATCCTTATTGTGTAACAGAGTTGCTTGGCCAGCAGATGACAGATCCTTATTGTGTAACAGAGTTGCTTGGCCAGCAGAGAGCAGATCCTTATTGTGTAACAGAGTTGCTTGGCCAGCAGAGGGCAGATCCTTATTGTGTAACAGAGTTGCTGGCCAGCAGAGGACAGATCCTTATTGTGTAACAGAGTTGCTTGGCCAGCAGAGGGCAGTAGTGGTCTATTTTCTCTCTACACTATAGAAAGGTCATTCTTCCTATGACAGTCCTCCTCCCCATCCGCCCAAACCTTCAGCACAACATGCATGGTCAGATAGCTATCCCAAACATTAAACATCAAACCTGAACTAAACTTCAGCCATACCAGCCCCTAACACCAAACCTGCATTTGACATTGTATTCCATCTTCACCCTTGTCTGATTCCTCGCCCTATCCTTCTGTCTAAAGACCATTTCATTCTTTAAGTCTCATTTTAGGGAAAAATACTGTAATGACAATAGTTGATTGAATGGAAGCGCTCTTCATTGTATAAATGAAACTCAATCACATTCATCACCAATATGTAGCATCCACCTGGATGGGCCCTCATTGCCATAGTCAAAATGATATTATTTGTGAACCAAATGAACTGTCAAATTTGTCCATGCTCACAGATCTGTGTTGACATACATCCCTAAATGTGATGTCTGTGCAGTCAGCCAAAGCAACTCTGAATTTTTAAACCCATCCAGACCCTGACCCCTAAATCCTTCCCTCAAACCTAGACACCACCGACCAGCTGCTGAGTTAAACAGCTCTTGTGTTTGTATGCTTAGTCTGGCTGACAGATCCCTTCTGCAGTCAGAGGAACGGAGACAAAGGAGAAGAGAGAGGGGGACTATGCTTTAGAGTCGTCGTAGAGGAGAAAGAAAGAGGGGAAAGAGAGAGAACGAGGGATTAGGGTTAGACGGGAGCGGGGTCGGGGTCGGAGTGTGGGGGCCACAAGGGCACGCACACGCAGGTGGAAAGTTCACCTCAGCCAGTGTCTAACAGGATTAAATGACGCTGTCCACTCATCAGGACGACGCCCAGAATCACAGATTAATCTGCGCCTGCAGAGGTGGGATTAGCAGGGGCCCTAACTAGAGAGGCGCTTCTGTTTGCCAGGGGCCCTAACTAGAGAAGCCCTTCTGTTTGCCAGGGGCCCTAACTAGAGAGGCCCTTCTGTTTGCCAGGGGCCCTAACTAGAGAGGCCCTTCTGTTTGCCAGGCGCCCTAACTAGAGAGGCCCTTCTGTTTGCCAGGGGCCCTAACTAGAGGGCGCTTCTGTTTGCCAGGGGCCCTAACTAGAGAGGCGCTTCTATTTGCCAGGCGCCCTAACTAGAGAGGCCCTTCTGTTTGCCAGGGGCCCTAACTAGAGGGGCGCTTCTGTTTGCCAGGGGCCCTAACTAGAGAGGCCCTTCTGTTTGCCAGGGGCCCTAACTAGCTCTGCTAGGACAGTTGTCCCTCTTTTGTTTCTCAACTATAGGAAAAATAAAGAAAGAGATGTGTGAGTCGTCAGAATGTGAAAGACTGTTTTGAGCAAATTCATGACGCGACCCACTTAATGTTCAACTGATCAGGGACAGTGCTTTTTTCTGTGGCCATCTGTGTCCACATACATATCCCTGGATTTGATTCTTCAACTTTTTGTGTCCATATTTTGGTGCCACATCGTGTCTGACCTCAGTATAACTACGTTAGTAAGTCGGATCAGAAAGGGGCCTATAGGTGGAATGACTGGACCTCAATGCTGATGACCCTGCCCTCCATCCTCCTCCCTCCACTCCCCTCCACTCCCCTCCCTCCCCTCCACCCCCTCCACTCCCCTCCCCTCCACTCCACCCCCCTCCCTCCCCTCCCTCCACTCCCCTCCACCCCCTCCACTCCACTCCACCCCCTCCACCCCCTCCACCCCCTCCACTCCCTCCCCCCTCCCTCCACCCCCTCCACTCCCTCCACCCCCTCCACTCCCCTCCCCCTCCACTCCCCTCCACTCCCCTCCACCCCCTCCCCCTCCACTCCCCTCCACTCCCCTCCACTCCCCTCCACCCCCTCCCCTCCCCTCCACCCCCTCCACTCCCCTCCACCCCCTCCACCCCCTCCACTCCCCTCCACTCCACTCCCATCCACTCCCCTCCACTCCCATCCACTCCCCTCCACTCCCCCTCCCCTCCACCCCCTCCACTCCCCTCCATTCCCTCCACCCCCTCCACCCCCCTCCACTCCCCTCCCTCCCTCCCCTCCACCCCCTCCACTCCACTCCACCCCCTCCCTCTCCCTCCACTCCACTCCACCCCCCTCCACTCCCCTCCACCCACCCCCCCCCCCTCCCCTCCCCCCCCCCACTCCCCTCCACTCCCATCCACTCCCCTCCACTCCCCTCCACCCCACCACAACAACAGCTCTTCCTTTGTCTGGTTTGCACCCCACTGCACGTGAGGTCACCACTTTACTCACTGTTAACAAGGTCCAGTGTAGATTCTCTCTTCCTGTAAGGAGTAACCTAGTGCATCTGTGGCACTTTTGTGATGTAATTAAACATTTTATTGAACCTTTATTTAACTAGAGCGCTGTGCCACTCGGGACCCTTGAAACGAACATGTGTTTGTCCAGCGCCAGGACGGAACATGTATTGGGCATCTGTCACTCTTAAAAGTCCATTAAAGGTTATTGATTTGGTATTGGTCTTCTAAATTGCTAAATGCTAAACTTGCAAATTTGAATGGAATTGCATTGGTGTTTAATTTCAGTCCATTGTTTGATTCATATCATGCACTGGGAGTCATTTGGCGTTCATTGTTAGTTCATTGTTTGATTCATGCCATGCACTGGGAGTCATTTGATGTATAGGAACATATTGGTTATTTTGTCCATTCAGGGAACAAGGAACTAGAAGCAATAGGCCTGGTTACCAATGTTATCCCGACTGTACATTAGAGTTCTTGTTCTATTGTCTTGGTTACTGATGTTATCCCGACTGTACATTAGAGTTCTTGTTCTATTGTCTTGGTTACTGATGTTATCCCTACTGTACATTAGAGTTCTTGTTATATTGTCCTGGTTCCTGATGTTATCCCGACTGTACATTAGAGTTCTTGTTATATTGTCCTGGTTACTGATGTTATCCCGACTGTACATTAGAGTTCTTGTTCTATTGTCTTGGTTACTGATGTTATCCCTACTGTACATTAGAGTTCTTGTTATATTGTCCTGGTTCCTGATGTTATCCCGACTGTACATTAGAGTTCTTGTTATATTGTCCTGGTTCCTGATGTTATCGACTGTACATTAGAGTTCTTGTTCTATTGTCTTGGTTACTGATGTTATCCCTACTGTACATTAGAGTTCTTGTTATATTGTCCTGGTTCCTGATGTTATCCCGACTGTACATTAGAGTTCTTGTTCTATTGTCTTGGTTACTGATGTTATCCCTACTGTACATTAGAGTTCTTGTTATATTGTCCTGGTTCCTGATGTTATCCCGACTGTACATTAGAGTTCTTGTTATATTGTCCTGGTTCCTGATGTTATCCCTACTGTACATTAGAGTTCTTGTTCTATTGTCTTGGTTACTGATGTTATCCCTACTGTACATTAGAGTTCTTGTTATATTGTCCTGGTTACTGATGTTATCCCTACTGTACATTAGAGTTCTTGTTCTATTGTCTTGGTTACTGATGTTATCCCTACTGTACATTAGAGTTCTTGTTATATTGTCCTGGTTCCTGATGTTATCCCGACTGTACATTAGAGTTCTTGTTATATTGTCCTGGTTACTGATGTTATCCCGACTGTACATTAGAGTTCTTGTTCTATTGTCTTGGTTACTGATGTTATCCCTACTGTACATTAGAGTTCTTGTTATATTGTCCTGGTTCCTGATGTTATCCCGACTGTACATTAGAGTTCTTGTTATATTGTCCTGGTTACTGATGTTATCCCGACTGTACATTAGAGTTCTTGTTCTATTGTCTTGGTTAATGATGTTATCCCTACTGTACATTAGAGTTCTTGTTATATTGTCCTGGTTCCTGATGTTATCCCGACTGTACATTAGAGTTCTTGTTCTATTGTCTTGGTTACTGATGTTATCCCTACTGTACATTAGAGTTCTTGTTATATTGTCCTGGTTCCTGATGTTATCCCGACTGTACATTAGAGTTCTTGTTATATTGTCCTGGTTACTGATGTTATCCCGACTGTACATTAGAGTTCTTGTTCTATTGTCTTGGTTACTGATGTTATCCCTACTGTACATTAGAGTTCTTGTTATATTGTCCTGGTTCCTGATGTTATCCCGACTGTACATTAGAGTTCTTGTTATATTGTCCTGGTTCCTGATGTTATCCCGACTGTACATTAGAGTTCTTGTTCTATTGTCTTGGTTACTGATGTTATCCCTACTGTACATTAGAGTTCTTGTTATATTGTCCTGGTTCCTGATGTTATCCCTACTGTACATTAGAGTTCTTGTTATATTGTCCTGGTTCCTGATGTTATCCCGACTGTACATTAGAGTTCTTGTTCTATTGTCCTGGTTCCTGATGTTATCCCTACTGTACATTAGAGTTATTGTTCTATTGTCTTGGTTACTGATGTTATCCCTACTGTACATTAGAGTTCTTGTTCTATTGTCCTGGTTCCTGATGTTATCCCTACTGTACATTAGAGTTCTTGTGCCAAAACAACGTATATTGTCCTGGTTCCTGATGTTATCCCTACTGTACATTAGAGTTCTTGTTATATTGTCCTGGTTCCTGATGTTATCCCTACTGTACATTAGAGTTCTTGTTATATTGTCCTGGTTCCTGATGTTATCCCTACTGTACATTAGAGTTCTTGTTATATTGTCCTGGTTACTGATGTTATCCCTACTGTACATTAGAGTTCTTGTTATATTGTCCTGGTTCCTGATGTTATCCCTACTGTACATTAGAGTTCTTGTTCTATTGTCTTGGTTCCTGATGTTATCCCTACTGTACATTAGAGTTCTTGTTCTATTGTCCTGGTTCCTGATGTTATCCCTACTGTACATTAGAGTTCTTGTTATATTGTCCTGGTTCCTGATGTTATCCCTACTGTACATTAGAGTTCTTGTTCTATTGTCCTGGTTCCTGATGTTATCCCTACTGTACATTAGAGTTCTTGTTCTATTGTCCTGGTTCCTGATGTTATCCCTACTGTACATTAAGTTCTTGTTATATTGTCCTGGTTACTGATGTTATCCCGACTGTACAGTAGAGTTCTTGTTATATTGTCTTGGTTACTGATGTTATCCCTACTGTACATTAGAGTTCTTGTTCTATTGTCCTGGTTCCTGATGTTATCCCTACTGTACATTAGAGTTCTTGTTCTATTGTCTTGGTTCCTGATGTTATCCCTACTGTACATTAGAGTTCTAGTTCTATTGTCAAAAGCTGTTCTTAGTGTACTCGGGCCCTGGGTTTTGGTTAATCATGTCACAAGACCTGAATTTGAACCTTTATTTAATAAAGTGTTTTCATCTAACTGTCCCCTTTTATTTTTATGTCAGATAGTCCAGCACCAATCCTCCAGCACCAATCCTCCATCACCATCCTTAGACCGTTTTGCTTTCATTTTTGATCTAATTCTCCTTCCTGGAAAAGGAAAGTTAGAATCCAGGTGATGTGACATGTATAACTACAACACAGGGTCACATATTAGTCCTGTTGTGGTTCCCTGAAGGCTGTCACACATCCTGGATGTAATGTTGGGTTGCAGATAGTTCAGCACGCTGTGTTTTAGGGACCACCAGCTGGAGATGTCTGACTGACCACATATTTCACAACATTCTACATGTACAATCAGTGCATACATTTGTTCTCAAATGACGTTCAGAGGTGCTAAGTGCTCTGGGCCAGCTGTTGGTGTGTCTGAGCCTTTAGTTTTATCACCTGCTCTATTCCCTCTTTTTCTATCTGAGAATCACTTACTATTTCCTACATTCTCTCTCTCTGTGTGTGTGTGTCTCTCTCTGTGTGTCTCTCTGTGTCTCTCTGTGTCTCTCTGTGTCTCTCTGTGTCTCTCTGTGTCTCTCTGTCTCTCTGTCTCTCTGTCTCTCTGTCTCTCTCTCTCTCTCTCTCTCTCTCTCTCTCTCTCTATTTATTAATTTATTTGTTTGTTAATTTATTTATTTAAGGGGCTTTATTGGCATGGAAAACATATGTTTACATTGCCAAAACAACGTGAAATAGATCATAAACAATAACAATTGACAGTGAACATTACACTCACAAAAGTTGTCTCTCTACACCCCCCCCCCTCCCCCTCCCACCCAACTCTCTGTCTTTAACAGGAGATAGCGCTGGTGATGTTATTTGGTGTGGAGTATGGTGTGCGGCTGTGGTCGGCAGGGTGCCGTAGTAAATATGTTGGCGTCTGGGGCCGGCTGCGCTTTGCCAGGAAGCCCATCTCCATCATCGGCAAGTGCCTGGAACAAACTCCACACTGGCATCCTTAGTCTTCAGATGAAATAAGATAAAACATGTACAATAATGGCAATTATTTGCATTCAGTATGCAAATAGATATCCTAATTAAGTAACAGTGACAATTCAACAACCCTGGGACCCATCCTGTAACATGTCTCCCTCCTGTAACATGTCACCCTCCTGTAACATGTCACCCTCCTGTAACATGGCTCCATTCTGTAACATGTCTCCCTCCTGTAACATGTCTCCCTCCTGTAACATGTCTCCATCCTGTATCAGGTCACCCTCCTGTGACATGTCTCCCTCCTGTAACATGTCACCCTCCTGTAACATGTCTCCCTCCTGTAACATGTCTCCATCCTGTATCAGGTCATCCTCCTGTGACATGTCTCCCTCCTGTAACATGTCACCCTCCTGTAACACGGCTCCCTCCTGTTACATGGCTCCATCCTGTATCAGGTCACCCTCCTGTAACATGTCTCTATAGTGTAACATGTCTCCCTCCTGTAACATGTCTCCCTCCTGTAACATGTCTCCCTCCTGTAACATGTCTCCATCCTGTATCAGGTCACCCTCCTGTGACATGTCTCCCTCCTGTAACATGTCACCCTCCTGTAACATGGCTCCCTCCTGTAACATGGTTCCATCCTGTAACATGTCTCCCTCCTGTAACACGGTTCCGTCCTGTAACATGTCTCCCTCCTGTAACACGGTTCCGTCCTGTAACATGTCTCCCTCCTGTAACACGGTTCCGTCCTGTAACATGTCTCCCTCCTGTAACATGTCTCCCTCCTGTAACATGGCTCCGTCCTGTAACATGGCTCCGTCCTGTAACATGGCTCCCTCCTGTAACACGGTCCCGTCCTGTAACACGGCTCCCTCCTGTAACACGGCTCCCTCCTGTAACACGTCTCCCTCCTGTAACACGGTCCCGTCCTGTAACACGGCTCCCTCCTGTAACACGGCTCCCTCCTGTAACATGGCTCCCTCCGGTAACACGGCTCCCTCCTGTAACACGTCTCTCTCCTGTAACACGGCTCCCTCCTGTAACATGGCCCCTCCTGTAACACGGTCCCGTCCTGTAACACGGCTCCCTCCTGTAACACGGCTCCCTCCTGTAACACGGCTCCCTCCTGTAACATGGCTCCCTCCGGTAACACGGCTCCCTCCTGTAACATGGCCCCTCCTGTAACATGGCCCCTCCTGTAACACGGTCCCGTCCTGTAACACGGCTCCCTCCTGTAACACGGCTCCCTCCTGTAACACGGTCCCTCCTGTAACACGGTCCCCTCCTGTAACATGGCTCCCTCCTGTAACACGGCCCCCTCCTGTAACATGTCTCCCCTCCACTGTGTGCTTCTCTGCAGATTTGATTGTAGTGGTGGCCTCCATCATCGTACTGGTAGTAGGCTCCAATGGACAGGTGTTTGCCACGTCTGCTGTCAGGTAAGACACTGGCCCTCGACTCTCATGTCCTAAATGATCTATGTTTACAGCACTATCATGCAGGGCTCCAGACTGCGACCATTTAGTTGCATTTTGCTACACTTTTGACTTGGCTATTGCGAGTTAAATTTTTTTAAATGGTCACATTGGTGCAAGCTGCACATTTTACATGGTCACCTCACTCCAAACTTGGCTGTAACCATGATTTGGTCAAATAGTCATGTGCATTATTATCCTCCTGATTCCTTTAATGAAGGTCTCTGTCCACGTGCCTGTTTCACTGGGGCCTGCTGCTGTAGTGAAGGTCTCTGTCCCTGTTTCACTGGGGCCTGCTGCTGTAGTGAAGGTCTCTGTCCCTGTTTCACTGGGGCCTGCTGCTATAGTGAAGGTCTCTGTCCCTGTGCCTGTTTCACTGGGGCCTGCTGCTGTAGTGAAGGTCTCTGTCCCTGTTTAGCTGGGGCCTGCTGCTGTAGTGAAGGTCTCTGTCCCTGTGCCTGTTTCACTGGGGCCTGCTGCTGTAGTGAAGGTCTCTGCCCCTGTGCCTATTTCACTGGGGCCTGCTGCTGTAGTGAAGGTCTCTGTCCCTGTGCCTGTTTCACTGGGGCCTGCTGCTGTAGTGAAGGTCTCTGTCCCTGTGCCTGTTTCACTGGGGCCTGCTGCTGTAGTGAAGGTCTCTGCCCCTGTTTAGCTGGGGCCTGCTGCTGTAGTGAAGGTCTCTGCAACCTGTGCCTGTTTCACTGGGGCCTGCTGCTGTAGTGAAGGTCTCTGTCCCTGTGCCTGTTTCACCGGGGCCTGCTGCTGTAGTGAAGGTCTCTGTCCTTGTGCCTGTTTCACCGGGGCCTGTTGCTGTAGTGAAGGTCTCTGTCCCTGTGCCTGTTTCACTGGGGCCTGCTGCTGTAGTGAAGGTCTCTGCCCCTGTGCCTATTTCACTGGGGCCTGCTGCTGTAGTGAAGGTCTCTGTCCCCGTGCCTGTTTCACTGGGGCCTGCTGCTGTAGTGAAGGTCTCTGTCCCTGTGCCTGTTTCACTGGGGCCTGCTGCTGTAGTGAAGGTCTCTGCCCCTGTTTAGCTGGGGCCTGCTGCTGTAGTGAAGGTCTCTGCAACCTGTGCCTGTTTCACTGGGGCCTGCTGCTGTAGTGAAGGTCTCTGTCCCTGTGCCTGTTTCACCGGGGCCTGCTGCTGTAGTGAAGGTCTCTGTCCCTGTGCCTGTTTCACCGGGGCCTGCTGCTGTAGTGAAGGTCTCTGCCCCTGTGCCTGTTTCACCGGGGCCTGCTGCTGTAGTGAAGGTCTCTGTCCCTGTGCCTGTTTCACCGGGGCCTGCTGCTGTAGTGAAGGTCTCTGCCCCTGTGCCTGTTTCACCGGGGCCTGCTGCTGTAGTGAAGGTCTCTGCCCCTGTGCCTGTTTCACTGGGGCCTGCTGCTGTAGTGAAGGTCTCTGCCCCTGTGCCTGTTTCACCGGGGCCTGCTGCTGTAGTGAAGGTCTCTGCCCCTGTGCCTGTTTAGCTGGGGCCTGCTGCTGTAGTGAAGGTCTCTGTGCCTGTGCCTGTTTCACCGGGGCCTGCTGCTGTAGTGAAGGTCTCTGTCCCTGTTTAGCTGGGGCCTGCTGCTGTAGTGAAGGTCTCTGCCCCTGTGCCTGTTTCACTGGGGCCTGCTGCTGTAGTGAAGGTCTCTGCCCCTGTGCCTGTTTCACCGGGGCCTGCTGCTGTAGTGAAGGTCTCTGTTCCTGTGCCTGTTTCACTGGGGCCTGCTGCTGTAGTGAAGGTCTCTGTTCCTGTGCCTGTTTCACTGGGGCCTGCTGCTGTAGTGAAGGTCTCTGTCCTTGTGCCTGTTTCACTGGGGCCTGCTGCTGTAGTGAAGGTCTCTGTCCCTGTGCCTGTTTCACCGGGGCCTGCTGCTGTAGTGAAGGTCTCTGTCCCTGTGCCTGTTTCACCGGGGCCTGCTGCTGTAGTGAAGGTCTCTGCCCCTGTGCCTGTTTCACCGGGGCCTGCTGCTGTAGTGAAGGTCTCTGTCCCTGTGCCTGTTTCACCGGGGCCTGCTGCTGTAGTGAAGGTCTCTGTCCCTGTGCCTGTTTCACTGGGGCCTGCTGCTGTAGTGAAGGTCTCTGTCCCTGTGCCTGTTTCACTGGGGCCTGCTGCTGTAGTGAAGGTCTCTGCCCCTGTTTAGCTGGGGCCTGCTGCTGTAGTGAAGGTCTCTGTCCCTGTGCCTGTTTCACCGGGGCCTGCTGCTGTAGTGAAGGTCTCTGTCCCTGTGCCTGTTTCACTGGGGCCTGCTGCTGTAGTGAAGGTCTCTGTCCCTGTGCCTGTTTCACTGGGGCCTGCTGCTGTAGTGAAGGTCTCTGCCCCTGTGCCTGTTTCACTGGGGCCTGCTGCTGTAGTGAAGGTCTCTGCCCCTGTGCCTGTTTCACTGGGGCCTGCTGCTGTAGTGATGGTCTCTGCCCCTGTGCCTGTTTAGCTGGGGCCTGTGTAACAGTATAACTTTAGACCGTCCCCTTGCCCATACCCGGGCGCGAACCAGGGACCCTCTGCACACATCAACAACAGTCACCCACAAAGCATCGTTACCCATCGCTCCACAAAAGCCACGGCCCTTGCAGAGCAAGGGGAACTACTACTTCAAGGTCTCAGAGCAAGTGACGTCACCGATTGAAACGCTATTTAGCGCGAACCACAGCTAACTAAGCTAGCTGTTTC
>NW_027009191.1:0-15916 GCF_036934945.1 Oncorhynchus masou masou | reverse complement strand
GAAATAGGCACAGGCGGCAGAGACCTTCACTACAGCAGCAGGCCCCAGTGAAACAGGCACAGGGACAGAGACCTTCACTACAGCAGCAGGCCCCAGTGAAACAGGCACAGGGCAGAGACCTTCACTACAGCAGCAGGCCCCAGTGAAACAGGCACAGGGCAAACAGGCAGCTCACTACGCAGGCCCGAACAGGCGACCTCACTACAGCAGGCGTAGACCTTCACTACAGCAGCAGGCCCCGGTGAAACAGGCACAGGGCAGAGACCTTCACTACAGCAGCAGGCCCCAGTGAAATAGGCACAGGGGCAGAGACCTTCACTACAGCAGCAGGCCCCAGTGAAACAGGCACAGGGGCAGAGACCTTCACTACAGCAGCAGGCCCCAGTGAAACAGGCACAGGGACAGAGACCTTCACTACAGCAGCAGGCCCCAGTGAAACAGGCACAGGGGCAGAGACCTTCACTACAGCAGCAGGCCCCGGTGAAACAGGCACAGGGGCAGAGACCTTCACTACAGCAGCAGGCCCCTGGTGAAACAGGCACAGGGACAGAGACCTTCATTACAGCAGCAGGCCCCAGCTAAACAGGGGCAGAGCCTTCACTACAGCAGCAGGCCCCAGTGAAACAGGCACAGAGACCTTCATTACAGCAGCAGGCCCCAGTGAAACAGGCACAGAGACCTTCATTACAGCAGCAGGCCCCAGTGAAACAGGCAAGGGGCAGAGACCTTCATTACAGCAGCAGGCCCCAGCTAAACAGGCACAGAGACCTTCACTACAGCAGCAGGCCCCAGCCAAACGAGGCACAGAGACCTTCACTACAGCAGCAGGCCCCAGCTAAACAGGGACAGGGCCTTCACTACAGCAGCAGGCCCCAGCGAAACAGGCACAGAGACCTCTCACTACAGCAGCAGGCCCCAGCTGAAACAGGCACAGAGACCTTCACTACAGCAGCAGGCCCCAGCTAAACAGGGACAGAGACCTTCACTACAGCAGCAGGCCCCAGCTGAAACAGGCGACAGAGACCTTCACTACAGCAGCAGGCCCCAGTGAAACAGGGACAGAGACCTTCATTACAGCATCAGGCCCCCAGCTAAACAGGGGCAGAGACCTTCATTACAGCATCAGGCCCCAGCTAAGCAGGGGGCAGAGACCTTCACTACAGCAGCAGGCCCCCAGCTAAACAGGGGCAGTGAGACCTTCACTAGCAGCATCAGGCCCCAGCTAAACAGGGGCAGAGACCTTCATTAAAGGAATCAGGAGGATAATAATGCACATGACTATTTGACCAAATCATGGTTACAGCCAAGTTTGGAGTGAGGTGACCATGTAAAATGTGCAGCTTGCACCAATGTGACCATTTTAAAAATGTAACTCGCGAATAGCCAAGTCAAAAGTGTAGCAAAATGCAATTAAATGGTTGCAGTCTGGAGCCCTGCATGATAGTGCTGTAAACATAGATCATTTAGGACATGAGAGTCGAGGGCCAGTGTCTTACCTGACAGCAGACGTGGCAAACACCTGTCCATTGGAGCCTACTACCAGTACGATGATGGAGGCCACCACTACAATCAAATCTGCAGAGAAGCACACAGTGGAGGGGACACATGTTACAGGAGGGGCCGTGTTACAGGAGGGAGCCATGTTACAGGAGGGGAGCCGTGTTACAGGAGGGACCGTGTTATGGAGGGACTGTGTTACAGGAGGGACCGTGTTACAGGAGGGAGCCGTGTTACAGGAGGGACTGTGTTACAGGGACCGTGGGAGGGACCGTGTTACAGGAGGGAGCCGTGTTACAGGAGGGAGCCGTGTTACAGGACGGGACCGTGTTACAGGACGGGACCGTTACAGGAGGGAGCCGTGTTACAGGAGGGACCGTGTTACAGGAGGGACCGTGTTACAGGACGGGACCGTGTTACAGGAGGGGAGACATGTTACAGGACGGAGCCATGTTACAGGAGGGAGACATGTTACAGGAGGGAGACATGTTACAGGACGGAACCGTGTGTTACAGGAGGGAGACATGTTACAGGATGGAACCATGTTACAGGAGGGAGCCATGTTACAGGAGGGTGACATGTTACAGGAGGGTGACATGTTACAGGGAGGGAGACATGTTACACTATAGAGACATGTTACAGGAGGGTGACCTGATACAGGAGGGCACATGTTATACAGGAGGGTGACATGTTACAGGAGGGAGACATGTTACAGGATGGGTGACATGTTGCTGGGGAGGGAGACATGTCACAGGAGGGTGACATGTTACAGAATGGAGCCATGTTACAGGAGGGTGACATGTTACAGGAGGGTGACATGTTACAGGAGGGTGACATGTTACAGGAGGGAGACATGTTACAGGATGGGTCCCAGGGTTGTTGAATTGTCACTGTTACTTAATTAGGATATCTATTTGCATACTGAATGCAAATAATTGCCATTATTGTACATGTTTTATCTTATTTCATCTGAAGACTAAGGATGCCAGTGTGGAGTTTGTTCCAGGCACTTGCCCGATGATGGAGATGGGCTTCCCTGGCAAAACGCAGCCGGCCCCAGACGCCAACATATTTACTACGGCACCCTGCTGACCACAGCCGCACACCATACCCACACCAAATAACACCACCAGCGCTATCTCCTGTTAAAGACAGAGAGTTGGGTGGGAGGGGAGGGGGGAGGGGGGTGTAGAGAGACAACTTTGTGAGTGTAATGTTCACTGTCAATTGTTATTGTTTATGATCTATTTCACTTTTTTTTGGGCAATGTAAACATATGTTTTCCATGCCAATAAAGCCCCTTAAATAAATAAATTAACAAACAAATAAATTAATAAATAGAGAGAGAGAGAGAGAGAGAAGAGAGACACAGACACACAGAGAGACACAGAGAGACACAGAGAGACACAGAGAGACACAGAGAGACACAGAGAGAGACAGAGAGAGACAGAGAGAGACAGAGAGACAGAGAGAGAGACAGAGAGAGAGACAGAGAGAGAGACAAACAGAGAGAGACACACACACACAGAGAGAGAGAATGTAGGAAATAGTAAGTGATTCTCAGATAGAAAAAGAGGGAATAGAGCAGGTGATAAAACTAAAGGCTCAGACACACCAACAACCAGAGCACTTAGCACCTCTGAACGTCATTTGAGAACAAATGTATGCACTGATTGTACATGTAGAATGTTGTGAAATATGTGGTCAGTCAGACACCTCCAGCTGGTGGTCCCTAAAACACAGCGTGCTGAACTATCTGCAACCCAACATTACATCCAGGATGTGTGACAGCCTTCAGGGACCCACAACAGGACTAATATGTGACCCTGTGTTGTGGTTATACATGTCACATCACCTGGATTCTAACTTTCCTTTTCCAGGAAGGAGAATTAGATCAAAAATGAAAGCAAAACGGTCTAAGGATGGTGATGGAGGATTGGTGCTGGAGGATTGGTGCTGGACTATCTGACATAAAAATAAAAGGGGACAGTTAGATGAAAACACTTTATTAAATAAAGGTTCAAATTCAGGTCTTATGACATGATTAACCAAAACCCAGGGCCCGAGTAGACTAAGAACAGCTTTTGACAATAGAACAAGAACTCTAATGTACAGTAGGGATAACATCAGGAACCAGGACAATATAACAAGAACTCTAATGTACAGTAAGGATAACATCAGGAACCAGGACAATAGAACAAGAACTCTAATGTACAGTAGGGATAACATCAGGAACCAGGACAATATAACAAGAACTCTAATGTACAGTAGGGATAACATCAGTAACCAGGGCAATATAACAATAACTCTAATGTACAGTAGGGATAACATCAGTAACCAGGACAATATAACAAGAACTCTAATGTACAGTAGGGATAACATCAGGAACAGGACAATATAACAAGAACTCTAATGTACAGTAGGGATAACATCAGTAACCAAGACAATATAACAAGAACTCTAATGTACAGTAGGGATAACATCAAGAACAAGGACAATATAACAAGAACTCTAATGTACAGTAGGGATAACATCAGTAACCAGGACAATAGAACAAAACTCTAATGTACAGTAAGGATAACATGGGAACCAAGACAATATAACAAGAACTCTAATGTACAGTAGGGATAACATCAGTAACCAGGACAATATAACAAGAACTCTAATGTACAGTCGGAATAACATTGGTAACCAGGACAATATAACAAGAACTCTAATGTACAGTAGGGATAACATCAGGAACCAAGACAATATAACAAGAACTCTAATGTACAGTAGGGATAACATCAAAATCAAGACAATAGAACAAGAACTCTAATGTACAGTCGGGATAACATCAGTAACCAAGACAATAGAACAAGAACTCTAATGTACAGTCGTGGGATAATATTGGTAACCAGGCCTATTGCTTCTAGTTCCTTGTTCCCTGAATGGACAAAATAACCAATATGTTCCTATACATCAAATGACTCCCAGTGCATGGCATGAATCTAAACAATGAACTAACAATGAACGCTAAATGACTCTGAGTGCATGATATGAATCAAACAATGGACTGAAATTAAACACCAATGCAATTCCATTCAAATTTGCAAGTTTAGCATTTAGCAAATTTAGAAGACCAATACCAAATCAATAACCTTTAATGGACTTTTAAGAGTGACAGATGCCCAATACATGTTCGTCCTGGCGCTGGACAAACACATGTTCGTTTCAAGGGTCCCGAGTGGCACAGCGCTCTAGTTAAATAAAGGTTCAATAAATGTTTAATTACATCACAAAAGTGCCACAGATGCACTAGGTTACTCCTTACAGGAAGAGAGAATCTACACTGGACCTTGTTAACAGTGAGTAAAGTGGTAGCCTCACGTGCAGTGGGGTGCAAACTAGACAAAAGGAAGGGGAGTGGAGGGGAGTGGATGGGAGTGGAGGGGAGTGGGGGGGGGTGGAGGGGGAGTGGAGGGGTGGGGTGGAGGGGAGTGGAGTGGAGTGGGGGAGTGGAGGGGGTGGGGAGTGGAGGGGAGGGGGGAGTGGAGGGTGGAGTGGAGGGGGTGGAGGAGGGGGTGGAGGGGAGTGGAGGGGAGTGGAGGGGGGTGGAGGGGAGTGGAGTGGAGGGGAGTGGAGGGGGTGGAGGGGAGTGGAGGGGGTGGAGTGGAGTGGAGGGGGGTGGAGGGGAGTGGAGTGGAGGGGAGTGGAGGGGAGTGGAGGGGAGTGGAGGGGAGTGGAGGGGAGTGGAGGGAGGAGGACGGAGGGCAGGGTCATCAGCATTGAGGTCCAGTCATTCCACCTATAGGCCCCTTTCTGATCCGACTTACTAACGTAGTTATACTGAGGTCAGACACGATGTGGCACCAAAATATGGACACAAAAAGTTGAAGAATCAAATCCAGGGATATGTATGTGGACACAGATGGCCACAGAAAAAAGCACTGTCCCTGATCAGTTGAACATTAAGTGGGTCGCGTCATGAATTTGCTCAAAACAGTCTTTCACATTCTGACGACTCACACATCTCTTTCTTTATTTTTCCTATAGTTGAGAAACAAAAAGAGGGACAACTGTCCTAGCAGAGCTAGTTAGGGCCCCTGGCAAACAGAAGGGCCTCTCTAGTTAGGGCCACTGGCAAACAGAGCGCCCCTCTAGTTAGGGCCTAACAAACAGAAAGGCCTCTCTAGATTAGGGCCCCTGGCAAGCAGAGCGCCCCTCTAGTTGGGGCCCCTGGCAAGCAGAAGGGCCTCTCTAGTTGGAGCCCCTGGCAAACAGAAGGGCCTCTCTAGTTAGGGCCCTGGCAAACAGAAGGGCCTCTCTAGTTAGGGCCCCTGGCAAACAGAAGGGCTTCTCTAGTTAGGGCCCCTGGCAAACAGAAGCGCCTCTCTAGTTAGGGCCCCTGGCAAACAGAAGCGCCTCTCTAGTTAGGGCCCCTGCTAATCCCACCTCTGCAGGCGCAGATTAATCTGTGATTCTGGGCGTCGTCCTGATGAGTGGACAGCGTCATTTAATCCTGTTAGACACTGGCTGAGGTGAACTTTCCACCTGCGTGTGCGTGCCCTTGTGGCCCCCACACTCCGACCCCGACCCCGCTCCCGTCTAACCCTAATCCCTCGGTCTCTCTCTCTTTCCCCTCTTTCTTTCTCCTCTACGACGACTCTCAAGCATAGTCCCCCTCTCTCTTCTCCTTTGTCTCCGTTCCTCTGACTGCAGAAGGGATCTGTCAGCCAGACTAAGCATACAAAACACAAGAGCTGTTTAACTCAGCAGCTGGTCAGTGGTGTCTAGGTTTGAGGGAAGGATTTAGGGGTCAGGGTCTGGATGGGTTTAAAAATTCAGAGTTGCTTTGGCTGACCGCACAGACATCACATTTAGGGATGTATGTCAACACAGATCTGTGAGCATGGACAAATTTGACAGTTCTTTTGGTTCACAAATAATATCATTTTGACTATGGCAATGAGGGCCCATCCAGGTGGATGCTACATATTGGTGATGAATGTGATTGAGTTTCACTTATACAATGAAGAGCGCTTCCATTCAATCAACTATTGTCATTACAGTATTTTTCCCTAAAATGAGACTTAAAGAATGAAATGGTCTTTAGACAGAAGGATAGGGCGAGGAATCAGACAAGGGTGAAGATGGAATACAATGTCAAATGCAGGTTTGGTGTTAGGGGCTGGTATGGCTGAAGTTTAGTTCAGGTTTGATGTTTATTGTTTGGGATAGCTATCTGACCATGCATGTTGTGCTGAAGGTTTGGGCAGATGGGGAGAGAGGACTGTCATAGGAAGAATGACCTTTCTATAGTGTAGAGAGAAAATAGACCACTACTGCTCTCTGCTGGCCAAGCAACTCTGTTACACAATAAGGATCTGCCCTCTGCTGGCCAAGCAACTCTGTTACACAATAAGGATCTGCCCTCTGCTGGCCAAGCAACTCTGTTACACAATAAGGATCTGCCCTCTGCTGGCCAAGCAACTCTGTTACACAATCTGCCTCTGCTGGCCTAGCAAATCCTTGGATCTGCCCTCTCTGCTGGCCAAGCAACTCTGTTACACAATAAGGATCTGCCCTCTGCTGGCCAAGCAACTCTGTTACACAATAAGGATCTGTCTCTGCTGGCCAAGCAACTCTGTTACACAATAAGGATCTGCCCTCTGCTGGCCTAGCAACTCTGTTACACAATAAGGATCTGCTCTCTGCTGGCCAAGCAACTCTGTTACACAATAAGGATCTGTCCTCTGCTGGCCAAGCAACTCTGTTACACAATAAGGATCTGCCCTCTGCTGGCCTAGCAACTCTGTTACACAATAAAGGATCTGCTCTCTGCTGGCCAAGCATGTTACAGGATCTGTCCTCTGCTGGCCAAGCAACTCTGTTACACAATAAGGATCTGCTATTGGCCTAGAAATGCTCTGAACATTTTGGATCTGGCCTCTGCTGGCAAGAACTCACTGTTACACAGATAAGAGTGCTGGCAGAGCCTGGACTGCCCTATAGTAGAGTATATAATAATATAAGAACTCACCACTGGCCAAGAAGAGAGTGTCAGCAGCCTGGTACTGCCCTATATTGTAGAGTATATATATAAGTAACTCACCACCCAGAAGAGAGTGTCAGAGCCTGGTACTGCCCTATAGTAGAGTATATAATAATATAAGAACTCACCACCCAGAAGAGAGTGTCAGAGCCTGGTACTGCCCTATAGTAGAGTATATAATAACTCACCACCCAGAAGAGAGTGTCAGAGCCTGGTACTGCCCTATAGTAGAGTATATAATAATATAAGAACTCACCACCCAGAAGAGAGTGTCAGAGCCTGGTACTGCCCTATAGTAGAGTATATAATAATATAAGAACTCACCACCCAGAAGAGAGTGTCAGAGCCTGGTACTGCCCTATAGTAGAGTATATAATAATATAAGAACTCACCACCCAGAAGAGAGTGTCAGAGCCTGGTACTGCCCTATAGTAGAGTATATAATAATATAAGAACTCACCACCCAGAAGAGAGTGTCAGAGCCTGGTACTGCCCTATAGTAGAGTATATAATAACTCACCACCCAGAAGAGAGTGCCAGAGCCTGGTACTGCCCTATAGTAGAGTATATAATAACTCACCACCCAGAAGAGAGTGCCAGAGCCTGGTACTGCCCTATAGTAGAGTATATAATAACTGACCACCCAGAAGAGTGTGCCAGAGCCTGGTACTGCCCTATAGTAGAGTATATAATAATATAAGAACTCACCACCCAGAAGAGCCCTGTACTGCAGAGCCTGGTACTGCCCTATAGTAGAGTATATAATAATATAAGAACTCACCACCCAGAAGAGTGTCAGAGCCTGGTACTGCCCTACAGTAGAGTATATAATAATATAAGAACTCACCACCCAGAAGAGAGTACCAGAGCCTGGTACTGCCCTATAGTAGAGTATATAAGAACTCACCACCCAGAAGAGAGTGTCAGAGCCTGGTACTGCCCTATAGTAGAGTATATAATAACTCACCACCCAGAAGATAGTGTCAGAGCCTGGTACTGCCCTATAGTAGAGTATATAATAACTCACCACCCAGAAGAGAGTGTCAGAGCCTGGTACTGCCCTATAGTAGAGTATATAATAACTCACCACCCAGAAGAGAGTGTCAGAGCCTGGTACTGCCCTATAGTAGATTATATAATAATATAAGAACTCACCACCCAGAAGAGAGTACCGTGTGCCAGAGCCTGGTACTGCCCTATAGTAGAGTATATAATAATATAAGAACTCACCACCCAGAAGAGAGTACCGTGTGCCAGAGCCTGGTACTGCCCTATAGTAGAGAGCACACTGAGTATTAGACAGGCGAGCACGATGAGGAACCTGCAGGACAGAATAATAATCAAATCACTTTATGTACGATGTGGAGAGGTATATAAAACAACGCAGAGTATGTGGGAAATGATTGAAAGCAGTCAAGAGAATACACAGACGCCCCCAAAAGTTACATATTGGAGCTTTAAAGCTGAGAACTATGATTTAAAACACTTGTGGTGTTAACCCACTAATCTGAGAACTATGATTTAAAACACTCATGGAGTTAACCCACTAATCTGAGAACTATGATTTAAAACACTCATGGAGTTAACCCACTAATCTGAGAACTATGATTTAAAACACTCATGGAGTTTACCCACTAATCTGAGAACTATGATTTAAAACACTCATGGTGTTAACCCACTAATCTGAGAACTATGATTTAAAACACTCATGGAGTTAACCCACTAATCTGAGAACTATGATTTAAAACACTCATGGAGTTAACCCACTAATCTGAGAACTATGATTTAAAACACTCATGGAGTTAACCCACTAATCTGAGAGAAATATGATTTAAAACACTCATGGTGTTAACCCACTTTGAGGGAATTTTTCTCAGTCATAAACCGACATGATGTACAGTATCTATCCTCATGAGCCACTAGGTGTGTTTGACTGTGGAGTCAGTTTCTCTTGTATGGTGCCGTGCAGTGTGCTAACAGGGTAGAGCCGTGGGCCTGTAGCCAGGAGAGGAGCTGCCTCAGCTGAACTCAGGACTCAACTGACGTAGACCTCAGACGTTACTGCACTTCAACACAGCCTCACAGTAGATGGTGTTCCAAAGATATGTCACCAGATCAAACACACCTACTGCACACCAAACACACACACACACACACACACACACACACACACACACACACACACACACACACACACACACACACACACACACACACACACACACACACACACACACACACACACACACAAATACACATCCACACATTCTAATAGCACTATCGTGCCAACCCCTGACATTCTGAAAGGACAACAACATCCTGTCATTCTCTTTTGGATCTCAAGGTCATACGTTCTTTTTCCAACTGAACCAACAATCAGACCACTGAGTCCTCAAGAGATAAAATGCTTTCTTTGTACAAGATAAGGCTACAAGCTGCTACAACACTACTGACACAGACACAATGCAGATGACGTTGTAAATGACCATTTCCACCCCTTGACAAGTTGACTTTCCCTCAGTCAATGGGAATCCTATTGTGATGATATCCAGCAGTTTGTGTAGGTCTACACCAGTGGCCAGATAGTAATGATAGACCTACCGTATGAACCTATAGCAAAACTAGATGTTAATTTGAGCCAGTTTGCTACATTTACATTTACATTTGCAGGAAAATAAAATTGGTGAATCCTCTGACATCCAGATAATCCTGCAGCAACAGGAAATGTGAATTATTATGTGGATTACAATGAATGGACATTTTTGTCGGGTTGATACATTTTTGTTAGGGGCAAATCAAGTCTGAAATTTCAAAGTGGAAATTACAAAACTTTAGAAGCCTTTTTTAAAACTCAAATACACTACTTGTTTGCATTTCCTGCAGTGTAGGAAAATTATCTACAACAAAAAGAGTGATCAAATTAAGGTCCTACATCTGTAGGGAGAGGGGTTGCTGTTTGTTTTGCGATTAGTGTTTGTTCCATTGAGGCCCTTATCCTTACGGTGTGCTTACTGATGACTGGTCTGGAATCCAACCACCTCAACACCACACATAGAGCAGAGAAGAAGAGGGATCCACTGTGAAGCAGCCAGTAGAACAGAGAAGAAGATGGATCCACTGTGCAGTAGACAGTAGAACAGAGAAGAAGAGGGATCCACTGTGCAGTAGACAGTAGAACAGAGAAGAAGAGGGATCCACTGTGCAGTATACAGTAGAACAGAGAAGAAGATGGATCCACTGTGCAGTATACAGTAGAACAGAGAAGAAGAGGGATCCACTGTGCAGTAGACAGTAGAACAGAGAAGAAGAGGGATCCACTGTGCAGTACAGTAGAACAGGAGAAGAAGAGGATCCACTGTGCAGTATACAGTAGAACAGAGAAGAAGATGGATCCACTGTGCAGCAGCCAGTAAAACAGAGAAGAAGATGGATCCACTGTGAAGCAGCCAGTAAAACAGAGAAGAGGGATCCACTGTGCAGCAGCCAGTAGAACAGAGAAGAAGAGGGATCCACTGTGCAGTAGACAGTAGAACAGAGAAGAAGAGGGATCCACTGTGCAGTATACAGTAGAACAGAGAAGAAGAGGGATCCACTGTGAAGCAGCCAGTAGAACAGAGAAGAAGAGGGATCCACTGTGCAGTAGCCAGTAGAACAGAGAAGAAGAGGGATCCACTGTGCAGCAGCCAGTAGAACAGAGAAGAAGAGGGATCCACTGTGAAGCAGCCAGTAAAACAGAGAAGAAGAGGGATCCACTGTGCAGCAGCCAGTAGAACAGAGAAGAAGAGGGATCCACTGTGAAGCAGCCAGTAGAACAGAGAAGAAGAGGGATCCACTGTGCAGCAGCCAGTAAAACAGAGAAGAAGAGGGATCCACTGTGCAGCAGCCAGTAGAACAGAGAAGAAGAGGGATCCACTGTGCAGCAGCCAGTAGAACAGAGAAGAAGAGGGATCCACTGTGAAGCAGCCAGTAAAACAGAGAAGAAGAGGGATCCACTGTGCAGCAGCCAGTAGAACAGAGAAGAAGAGGGATCCACTGTGCAGCAGCCAGTAGAACAGAGAAGAAGAGGGATCCACTGTGCAGCAGCAAGTAGAACAGAGAAGAAGAGGGATCCACTGTCCAGAACAGACTATGGGAGGCAAACAGTACTACATAGAGCCATGGCGACATGGAACTCTATTCCACATCAGGTAATTGATGCAAGTAGAATCATTTTTTTTAAAACAGATAGAACCTCATGGAATAGCTGGGACTGTAAAGACACACACATGCTAACACAAGCACTACACACACGAACACATGGATGTTGTATTGTAGATATGTGGTAGTAGAGTAGTGGCCTGAGGACACACACTGAATGCATTGTGAAAAGTGTTATGAAATGTAATGTCATGTAATATTTGTAATTGTATATAACGGCCTTAATGTTGCTGGACCCCAGGAAGAGTAGCTGCTGCCTTGGCAGGAACTAATGGGGATCCATAATAACCCCCAGGAAGAGTAGCTGCTGCCTTGGCAGGAACTAATGGGGATCCATAATAAACCCCAGGAAGAGTAGCTGCTGCCTTGGCAGGAACTAATGGGTATCCATAATAAACCCCAGGAAGAGTAGCTGCTGCCTTGGCCGGAACTAATGGGGAGCCATAATAACCCCGAGGAAGAGTAGCTGCTGCCTTGGCAGGAACTAATGGGGATCCATAATAACCCCCAGGAAGAGTAGCTGCTGCCTTGGCAGGAACTAATGGGTATCGATAATAAACCCCAGGAAGAGTAGCTGCTGCCTTGGCAGGAACTAATGGGGAGCCATAATAACCCCGAGGAAGAGTAGCTGCTGCCTTGACAGGAACTAATGGGGATCCATAATAAACCCCAGGAAGAGTAGCTGCTGCCTTGGCAGGAACTAATGGGGATCCATAATAACCCCCAGAGAGAGTAGCTGCTACCTTGGCAGGAACTAATGGGGGTCCATAATAAACCCCAGGAAGAGTAGCTGCTGCCTTGGCAGGAACTAATGGGTATCCATAATAAACCCCAGGAAGAGTAGCTGCTGCCTTGGCCGGAACTAATGGGGAGCCATAATAACCCCGAGGAAGAGTAGCTGCTGCCTTGGCAGGAACTAATGGGGATCCATAATAACCCCCAGGAAGAGTAGCTGCTGCCTTGGCAGGAACTAATGGGTATCGATAATAAACCCCAGGAAGAGTAGCTGCTGCCTTGGCAGGAACTAATGGGGAGCCATAATAACCCCGAGGAAGAGTAGCTGCTGCCTTGACAGGAACTAATGGGGATCCATAATAAACCCCAGGAAGAGTAGCTGCTGCCTTGGCAGGAACTAATGGGGATCCATAATAACCCCCAGAGAGAGTAGCTGCTACCTTGGCAGGAACTAATGGGGGTCCATAATAACCCCCAGAGAGAGTAGCTGCTGCCTTGGCAGGAACTAATGGTGATCCTTAATAACCCCCAGAGAGAGTAGCTGCTGCCTTGGCAGGAACTAATGGTGATCCTCAATAAATACAAATAACATGGGCTTTACTGGCCCCTATATAGTGGGCTGTGTGGGCCCTATTGGGCTCTACACAATACTGTAAGCATCACGTCTCCAAGCTCCATGTATTATTGATGGGCAGCATCTCTTCCAGTCTACTGCGTCTGCAGGGGGTAGCAGGACTGAGCAGAGAGGGGTAGACGGCAGCACTGTGTACAGGTAATCACATCATGAGGTTTTACTATCAGGCACTAGAACACATCTAAGGCAGCTTGACTTGTGACGTCATAGACGGCTGGCCTGTGGAGCGAATGGACAATGTGATAGTTTCATGTGGCAGTGTCACTGTGTCGGGTCGCAGTCTCCCTGTTATGTAGCTCAATCATTGTGAACGTCATGACTGGACAATGTTTAGTACAGTCTCAGGATCTTAAGGTAAATGTATGTATCCAACAGAATGTTGCCATGTCATTATGAATGGAAGCATTGTAAACAGCATACAGTAAGTAGCACAAGCACATAGCTGGAGGCAACATGCCAACACTACAGCGGTCATGGTGTAACGGAACTATTCAACCATGCACACACACACACACACACACACACGCACGCACGCACACACACACACACACACACACACACACACTCTCTCTCTCTTGTGGGGGAGGTCCTGCAGTCCTGATAGCACTCTGTCTGGAGCGCTCGCTCTGGGTCAGTGATAAGCCAATGTTCATTCCTGCCTCCCACTCTTATAGTTACACAACAATGAAATAACATTAACATTTGAGTTATTTAGCAGATGCTAGTACCCAGAGTGACTTAAAGTTGGTGCATTCATCTCAATGTAGCGAAGTGAGACAACCACATATCACAGTTATAAATCACAGTTATAAACCAGGTTTCCATCCAACCTTTTCATGTAAGTAAAGTATATTTCAGATAAAAACATTTAAAAAGTCATTCCAGGCTTGACATGGAAACAGAAAACAAAAAAGAAAAGTCCACAAGAACAAAAAAATAGACAAGGTGGGATCTTTTTGTGTCGGTAAAATGAATTATTATGCGAGAAATTTCATTGGAAACGCTTTTATGTGCAAATATTGATATAATAACCATAATATCAACGTAAACTTTGAGTCACACGATGACATGTTGTGTGGTCCTCCCACTACGTCGGGAAAGCATGCAGTGTATTAGGCTACAGATGAAATACATTAGGAAAAAATTCACAGGTTGGTGAAAGTGCAAGGTGATGAGTTTGATGCTCCAAAACGGAAAGGTCTTATTCTGATGACATGATCATCGATGCTTAGTTGCCATTTGACAAATAAAAATAATCTTGCTCTTTTGTCCATAATAATCTCGTCATGTAATGTCGGATATGCGTATCTGCGCGCTGTTGGCTCGAGCACACCGTGCCAATACTAGAGTGGGCACAGTCTCTACATAACGCAACATTTTGTTGTGAGAAAACTATAACAGTTGAAAATGCGATGGAAATCAATGTATTTTTATTTTATTTTATTCCGTACATGGAATTTAACCGCGAAAGGGTATGTGTATGTGCACTACGTCGCCACGCACAGCCTTTTTATCTGACACAAGTACATTTGATGGAAACACATATGTGGGTGGGAAAATGAGGGTTTTAGAATATTCGCATGAAAAACTATCGCCAATGGGATGGACACCTAACTATAGTAAATACTTCCCTCGTTAAAGCAGCTATCAGCAAAGCCAGTGGTAGTAAGAAAAGAAAAGTGTTTAGTGTAAAAAATGAAAGGGTTTACCTTGCACCCTCATTGGAACGCGAGACATGACCTTGGTTAAGATGGTTTTGGCTTTGTACAGTTACTTAGAAAGTCAGAACCCAACTGTCCAGACTCTTAACATCTGATATGTCACAATTAGGACAGTGCTGTGATTGGCCTCCTAAACAGGCGAGGAAAATACTGCCTAAATACAAATTAATCTATTTAGTAGGCAACATTTGCAGAAACAAGGGGGCATTTGTAGTGGTGGTCCATTGGTATCCAGTGCTAACAGGTCTATCTCTGCCCTGATGCATCGGGACCATCTCTGCCCTGAGGCATCGGGACCATCTCTGCCCTGATGCATCGGGACCATCTCTGCCCTGATGCATCGGGACCATCTCTGCCCTGATGCATCGGGACCATCTCTGCCCTGATGCGCATCGGGACCATCTCTGCCCTGATGCATCGGGACCATCTCTGCCCTGATGCATCGAGACCATCTCTGCCCTGATGCATCGGGACCATCTCTGCCCTGATGCATCGGGACCATCTCTGCCCTGATGCATCGGGACCATCTCTGCCCTGATGCATCGGGTCTCTCTCTGCCCTGATGCATCGGGACCATCTCTGCCCTGATGCATCGGGACCATCTCTGCCCTGATGCATCGGGACCATCTCTGCCCTGATGCATCGGGACCATCTCTGCCCTGATGCATCGGGACTCTCTCTGCCCTGATGCATCGGGACTCTCTCTGCCCTGATGCATCGGGACCATCTCTGCCCTGATGCATCGGGACTCTCTCTGCCCTGATGCATCGGGTCTATCTCTGCCCTGATGCATCGGGTCTATCTCTGCCCTGATGCATCGGGTCTATCTCTGCCCTGATGCATCGGGTCTATCTCTGCCCTGATGCATCAGGCTCACCCAAAGCAGCCAGCCTGCATCAGGCATCCCCCATCCCTCACCAGAAGGTCATGGAGTGGCAGTATTAGGCTACTGCTCTCAAAGCAGCCAGCCTGCCAAGTTTAGCTGCCTGCTATCAACTCCATTGAGAGGAGATACTGAGCACTGGGGGTTGGTCTTCAGACTGAACATTCCTCAGCCAGAGATCAGGCCCCCGAAACACTTACAGTATGCCCACATCC
>NW_027009190.1:5000-51854 GCF_036934945.1 Oncorhynchus masou masou | reverse complement strand
ACTAGCACAACCAGAGGTGTACAGCCAGCATCAGATACAAGCAGCTCAGACCCTAATAGAACAGTTGCTGCTCCACCAAATGACCCAGCAGATTGGCCCCCAGTCTTAACATACTTTATGAGGACTGAGTTGGTGCGCTGAGGTCCATTCAAACTAGGACTGGATTTTTTTAAACCTAAAGACAAGTCTCGAAGAGGTTTCCATCAGGCTTATTACAGAGACAGCTGGCTAATTGGGGAAAAGATGACCAGGAGCTGGCTAAATGGGGAAAAGATGACCGGGAGCTGGCTAAAAATGGGGAAAAGATGACCAGGAGCTGGCTAAATGGGGAAAAGATGACCGGGAGCTGGCTAAAAATGGGGAAAAGATGACCGGGAGCTGGCTAAAAATGGGGAAAAGATGACCGGGAGCTGGCTAAATGGGGAAAAGATGACTAAAAATGGGGAAAAGATGACCGGGAGCTGGCTAAATGGGGAAAAGATGACCGGGAGCTGGCTTTCATAACCAAAAACACTGCATTGTTTTTGTTGTAAGCTCTTTTTTACTAAAAACTACAAAATAATAAAGGAAGGCGTGAGTGACTGGTCAAATATCAACACCATTCTGAAACACCATGAGAGTCGTCCTGAACACAAACAATATGATTAAGTGGAGAGAACTTGATCTGCGCCGAAGTCTGGGACAGACTCTTGACCAGATACAAATTACCATTTGAGGCTGAAAGAAAGAGATGGCGAGATGTCTTTACACGTTTAATAAGTATCACCCAGTCTCTGGCTGAAAGAAACCTAGCATTCTGTGGTTCATCAGACAAACTCTTCCAACCAGAATGGAAACTTCCTAAAAGAGGTTGAATTACTGGTAAAATTTGACCCCGTTATGGAAAATCATCTCAGAAAAATTAAAGATGGAGAGACACATGTTCATTACCTTGGGAAGCGCACACAGAATGAGCTGATACAGATTGTGAGTGACAAGATTCTAGAAGCAATGATGACTCAAGTAAAATACTCAAAGTACTTCTCCATTATCTTGAACCTAACATTAGTCACCAGGAGCAAATGTCCATTATTCTGAGAAGCGTGGCTTTGAGGGAAAGCCAGAGATCAAGGAGCACTTCCTTGGCTTTGTGAATGTTGAGGTTACAACAGGCTTGAATACAGCTGTGTGATTAACTTTGGTTCCCTCTACAGCCTGGGCATTTTCAGCATCAGCAACAGTCTATCTGGACTGGTGTCCACTGTCATCTTAGATAAGCTGAACGAGCTGAAGATTCCATTTGAAGATTGCAGAGGGCAAGCTTATGATAATGGGGGCAACATGAAGGGCAAGCACCAAGGAGTAAAGCCAAACTGCTCCAAAAAAATCCCAGAGTCGTGTTCATCCCATGTGGCGCACCTACTCTAAACATTTGGGCATGTGCAAAAGCTCTTCACCTTATTTTCAGCTGGCACACAAAGATGGAATGTTTTGAAGAAACACATGAACATAACCGAGTGACAAGATGGGAGAGGAGGTTCCAAAGTGTTCATGCAATCAGGTATCAGGCTTCTGAGGTTCGGGAGGTGTTACTGGAAACCAGACAGACGATCAACGATCCTGCGGCCAAAATGGAGGCACAAGCACTTGCAGAGGAAGTTGGGTACGACTGCTTCTTGATTTGCTGTGTCGTATGGTGTGAGATACTGACAATAACAAACCAAGTGAACAAGCTCCTCCAATCCGCCTCAATGCAGTTGGATATCGCCGTGAATTTAATCTCAAATGCAAAGGCCTCCCTCACTTCACACCGGGAAACTGGATTCTCTGAGGCCCAGACAACAGCATTTGTGAAGAAAGTAATGTGGAGGCTTTTCTGAAAGAGAAGAGACAGAAACAGCAAGAGGTATTTCAGCTACGAGGCTCCTGATGAACCAGTGGCTGACGCACTGAAAAACCTTGAAGTCAACGACTTCAACATTGTGATCGACTCTGCTGTGACATCCACGGATGAAAGATTTGAAACACTCAACCAGGTGAAAACCAAATATGGAGTATTGCTGAAATTCACTACTGCCTCTCAGATGTCCAGTCAATCTTAAGGCTCAGTGCATGGAAGTTAAACTCTCTAACCTTCAGAGATGTCTGTGACATCAGTGGAATGGATCTGGCACATGAGATTCAGAATGTACCTGATCTGACATCAGATGACTGCCTTTCCTTTCTCTGTGAGAACAACCTGGAGGAACTCTATCCTATCCTCTGGACGGCCCTAAGTACTGCAGTCACTCTACCAGTAACAGTAGAATCGGCAGAGAGGAGCTTTTCAAAATAAAAGCTCATCAAAAGCTACCTGAGGTCTTCCATGTCACAGGAACGTTTGGTGGTCTGGCCATCATGAGCATAAATCATGATGTGGGGAAACACATGTCCTTTGATGACTTTGCATCAAGAATGAGCAGAAGAGGAATATGTTGATGGTAAGATTTGAATTCAAATGTTTGGACACTTAACACTAACAACATTAAGATTGTATGGCAGAAGTGCATGTGTGAAAATGACTGCTTACATAACCATGTGACATACTTTCTCTATTTCTTCCAGACAGTCCACAAAGACTGGTGTCCATGCGGATGCTGAAAATGCCCAGGCTGTAGAGGGAACCAAAGTTAATCACACAGCTGTACAGGTTTTATTGGACTATTTTGAGACATATAGCTGCAGCCATAGCCTTTAGGCTCATGTTTACATTGTATAGACAAAGCTACATGTGAGGACAGGACTAATTACAAGGCAGCAGAGCCAAAGATCACTGTTATATTGGATTATTTTCTACAATTTCTTATTTATGTTAATATTCAATTATCTTAAGATTCTATAGAAAATATATTCATTAAATATTGTTTGTTTATACCTCAGTCTGTTCTGTATAGGTCTACTTATGCTGAGACTGACAGATGGAGCAAACTGTTTTAAAGGAGGGAGGATTGTAGGAGGGGCCCTTTGCAGAATTTTGCTTAGGGCCCCAGGGAGGACAGGACTGGCTCTGTTCCCCACGATTGGTTAGGATTGGTAGAGGGGGAGCTGATAGCGTCTTGTCAGGTCCCAACCTGCCCAGGGTGGAGTGTAGTGTCATGTCTGGTCCCTACCTGCCCAGGGCGTAGTGTAGTGTCATGTCAGGTCCCGACCTGCCCAGGGAGTTGTGTAGTGTCATGTCAGGTCCCGACCTGCCCAGGGTGTAGTGTAGTGTCATGTCAGGTCCCTACCTGCCCAGGGAGTTGTGTAGTGTCATGTCAGGTCCCGACCTGCCCAGGGTGTAGTGTAGTGTCATGTCAGGTCCCTACCTGCCCAGGGTGTAGTGTAGTGTCATGTCAGGTCCCTACCTGCCCAGGGTGTAGTGTAGTGTCATGTCAGGTCCCGACCTGCCCAGGGTGTAGTGTAGTGTCATGTCAGGTCCCTACCTGCCCAGGGTGTAGTGTCATGTCAGGTCCCTACCTGCCCAGGGTGTAGTGTAGTGTCATGTCAGGTCCCTACCTGCCCAGGGTGCAGTGGTGTCATGTCTGGTGCCCAGGGTGCAGTGGTGTCATGTCAGGTCCCTACCTGCCCAGGGTGCAGTGTAGTGTCATGTCAGGGTGTAGTGTAGGTCCCTACCTGCCCAGGGTGTAGTGTCAGGTCCCTACCTGCCCAGGGTGTAGTGTAGTGTCATGTCAGGTCCCTACCTGCCCAGTGTAGTGTCATGTCAGGTAGTGTAGTGTCATGTCTGGTCCCTACCTGCCCAGGGTGTAGTGTCTGGTCATGTCTGGTCCCTACCTGCCCAGGGTGCAGTGGTCCAATGTCAGGTCCCTACCTGCCCAGGGTGTAGTGTAGTGTCATGTCAGGTCCCTACCTGCCCAGGGAGTTGTGTAGTGTCATGTCAGGTCCCGACCTGCCCAGGGTGTAGTGTAGTGTCATCAGGTCCCTACCTGCCCAGGGTGTAGTGTAGTGTCATGTCAGGTCCCTACCTGCCCAGGTGTCATGTCAGGTCCCGACCTGTCATGTCATGTCAGGTCCCTACCTGCCCAGTAGTGTAGTCAGGTGCCCAGGGTGTAGTGTAGTGTCATGTCAGGTCCCTACCTGCCCAGGGTGACCTGCCCAGGGTGTAGTGTAGTGTCATGTCAGGTCCCTACCTGCCCAGGGTGTAGTGTAGTGTCATGTCAGGTCCCTACCTGCCCAGGGTGTAGTGTAGTGTCATGTCAGGTCCCTACCTGCCCAGGGTGTAGTGTAGTGTCATGTCAGGTCCCTACCTGCCCAGGGTGTAGTGTCATGTCAGGTCCCTACCTGCCCAGGGTGTAGTGTAGTGTCATGTCAGGTCCCTACCTGCCCAGGGTGCAGTGTAGTCCCTACCTGCCCAGGGTCATGTCTGGTCCCTACCTGCCCAGGGTGTAGTGTAGGGTGTCATGTCATGTCCCTACCTGCCCAGGGTGCAGTGGTGTCATGTCAGGTCCCTACCTGCCCAGGGTGTAGTGTAGTGTCATGTCAGGTCCCTACCTGCCCAGGGAGTGTAGTGTCATGTCATGTCATGTCTGGTCCCTACCTGCCCAGGGTGTAGTGTCATGTCTGGTCCCTACCTGCCCAGGGTGTAGTGTCAGGTCCCTACCTGCCCAGGGTGCAGTGGTCCAATGTCAGGTCCCTACCTGCCCAGTGTCATGTCAGGTCCCTACCTGCCCAGGGTGCAGTGGTGTCATGTCTGGTCCCTACCTGCCCAGGGTGCAGTGTAGTGTCATGTCAGGTCCCTGCCTGCCCAGGGTGGAGTGTAGTGTCATGTCAGGTCCCTACCTACCCAGGGTGCAGTGTAGTGTCATGTCAGGTCCCTACCTGCCCAGGGTGTAGTGTCATGTCAGGTCCCTACCTGCCCAGGGTGTGGTGTCAGTGCCCAGGGTCATGTCAGGTCCCTACCTGCCCAGGGTGTCAGTGTGCAGTGTCATGTCAGGTCCCTACCTGCCCAGGGTGGTGTAGTGTCATGTCAGGTCCCAACCTGCCCAGGGTGCAGTGGTGTCATGTCTGGTCCCTACCTGCCCAGGGTGTAGTGTAGTGTCATGTCAGGTCCCTACCTGCCCAGGGTGCAGTGGTGTCATGTCTGGTCCCTCCCTGCCCAGGGTGTGTAGTGTCATGTCAGGTCCCTACCTGCCCAGGGTGCAGTGTAGTGTCATGTCAGGTCCCTACCTGCCCAGGGTGTAGTGTATTGTCATGTCCCTACCTGCCCAGGGTGCAGTGTAGTGTCATGTCAGGTCCCTACCTGCCCAGGGTGTAGTGTATTGTCATGTCCCTACCTGCCCAGGGTGGAGTGTAGTGTCATGTCAGGTCCCTACCTGCCCAGGGTGCCCAGGGTGGAGTAGTGTCATGTCAGGTCCCTACCTGCCCAGGGTGGAGTGTAGTGTCATGTCAGGTCCCTACCTGCCCAGGGTGTCAGTGGTCATGTCCCTACCTGCCCAGGGTGCAGTGTAGTGTCATGTCAGGTCCCTACCTGCCCAGGGTGTAGTGTATTGTCATGTCCCTACCTGCCCAGGGTGGAGTGTAGTGTCATGTCAGGTCCCTACCTGCCCAGGGTGTAGTGTAGTGTCATGTCAGGTCCCTACCTGCCCAGAGTGTAGTGTCATGTCAGGTCCCTACCTGCCCAGGGTGTAGTGTTGTGTCATGTCAGGTCCCTACCTGCCCAGGGTGGTGTAGTGTCATGTGTCACCTGCCCAGGGTGCAGTGGTGTCATGTCCCTACCTGCCCAGGGTGCAGTGGTGTCATGTGTGCCCAGGGTGTCATGTCAGGTCCCTACCTGCCCAGGGTGTAGTGTATTGTCATGTGCCCATGTCAGGTCCCTACCTGCCCAGGGTGTAGTGTATTGTCATGTCCCTACCTGCCCAGGGTGCAGTGTAGTGTCATGTCAGGTCCCTACCTGCCCAGGGTGTAGTGTATTGTCATGTCCCTACCTGCCCAGGGTGCAGTGTAGTGTCATGTCAGGTCCCTACCTGCCCAGGGTGTCATGTGCCCAGGGTGGAGTGTGTCATGTCAGGTCCCTACCTGCCCAGGGTGGAGTGTAGTGTCAGGTCCCTACCTGCCCAGTGTCAGGTCCCTACCTGCCCAGGGTGTAGTGTAGTGTCATGTCAGGTCCCTACCTTCCCAGGGTGCAGTGTAGTGTCATGTCAGGTCCCTACCTGCCCAGGGTGTAGTTTCATGTCAGGTCCCTACCTGCCCAGGGTGGAGTGTAGTGTCAGGTCCCTACCTGCCCAGGGTGTAGTGTAGTGTCATGTCAGGTCCCTACCTACCCAGGGTGCAGTGTAGTGTCATGTCAGGTCCCTACCTGCCCAGGGTGTAGTGTAGTGTCATGTCAGGTCCCTACCTACCCAGGGTGCAGTGTAGTGTCATGTCAGGTCCCTACCTGCCCAGGGTGTAGTGTCATGTCAGGTCCCTCCATGTGCAGTGTAGTGTCATGTCAGGTCCCTACCTGCCCAGAGTGTAGTGTAGTGTCATGTCAGGTCCCTACCTGCCCAGGGTGGAGTGTTGTGTCATGTCAGGTCCCTACCTGCCCAGGGTGGAGTGTAGTGTCAGGTCCCTACCTGCCCAGGGTGGAGTGTAGTGTCATGTCAGGTCCCTACCTGCCCAGGGTGTAGTGTAGTGTCATGTCAGGTCCCTACCTGCCCAGGGTGGAGTGTAGTGTCAGGTCCCTACCTGCCCAGGGTGTAGTGTCATGTCAGGTCCCTACCTGCCCAGGGTGCAGTGTGGTGCCCAGAGTGTAGTGTAGTGTCATGTCTGGTCCCTACCTGCCCAGGTGCAGGTGTCAGGTCCCTACCTGCCCAGAGTGTAGTGTGTCATGTCAGGTCCCTACCTGCCCAGGGTGCAGTGTCATGTCAGGTCCCTACCTGCCCAGGGTGGAGTGTAGTGTCATGTCAGGTCCCTACCTGCCCAGGGTGCAGTGTCAGGTCCCTACCTGCCCAGAGTGTAGTGTAATGTCATGTCAGGTCCCTACCTGCCCAGGGTGCAGTGTCATGTCAGGTCCCTACCTGCCCAGGGTGGAGTGTAGTGTCATGTCAGGTCCCTACCTGCCCAGGGTGGAGTGTAGTGTCATGTCAGGTCCCTACCTGCCCAGGGTGTAGTGTAGTGTCATGTCTGGTCCCTACCTGCCCAGGGTGTAGTGTAGTGTGTCAGGTGTCATGTCAGGTCCCTACCTGGTCCCTACCTGCCCAGGGTGTAGTGTAGTGTCATGTCTGGTCCCTACCTGCCCAGGGTGTAGTGTAGTGTCATGTCTGGTCCCTACCTGCCCAGGGTGCTGTGTTGTGTCATGTCAGGTCCCTACCTGCCCAGGGTGTAGTGTATTGTCATGTCTGGTACCTGCCCAGGGTGCAGTGTGTCATGTCAGGTCCCTACCTGCCCAGGGTGTAGTGTAGTGTCATGTCAGGTCCCTACCTGCCCAGAGTGTAGTGTAGTGTCAGGTCCCTACCTGCCCAGGTGTAGTGTAGTGTCATGTCAGGTCCCTACCTGCCCAGGGTGTAGTGTCATGTCAGGTCCCTCAGTGTCATGTCTGGTCCCTACCTGCCCAGTGTAGTGTAGTGTCAGTGGTCCCTACCTGCCCAGGGTGCTGTGTAGTGTCATGTCTGGTCCCTACCTGCCCAGAGTGTAGTGTCATGTCTGGTCCCTACCTGCCCAGGGTGCTGTGTAGTGTCATGTCAGGTCCCTACCTGCCCAGGGTGCTGTGTAGTGTCATGTCAGGTCCCTACCTGCCCAGGGTGCCTCCTGACTGGGTGTAGTACTTGTTGTAGTCTAGCCTGAGCAGCAGCTGAGCCAGGTCAGAGTTGATCTGGTGGTTTCTGACACCTGACAGGATCTTGAAGAGCAGGAAGGACTGACGACTGAAACCCTGAAATTACAGATGAAGTACTTCATTGTTTGCATTGGCCATTTAGCTAGCACCAAAGATTACAAGCAATTACTATAATATAGTAATATAGGCGTGACAATGGGTGAAAGGTTATTGTTAGCAGTTCTAGCAGACAGCCTTACCTTTACCAAGATGTCCAGTTGGGCTGTTCCTCTCTCATCCAGCGGAGCCACGTTCTGGCTGACCAATGAGCAGAAGTTATGACACAGCTCCAGGATCTCATTCAGACAGTGGAACACCTGGGATCGGAGAGAAGACATTGGACAAAATTCAAAAATGAATGGGAAACCATAGCAAAGTGGTCCTTCAAGGCTGAATCCTAATTTGATAGTGTTGTTATGCATGATTAGCACTCAACACGCAATAACACGTTCAAGGTTGTCTTCATTTCAGTCGCGTTGTGCCATTGGGTCAGGTAAGTGGTTACCTTGTCAGGAAGCATATCAAAGTGACAATCTGATCCTCTGCATAACGTGACTGCAATAAAGAAGACGTTGAAGTGGCCTTAAATTACTGCCACATTGTATTCACGTCAAATGCTAATAAATTGAGACGCTAACCGGCTTGAGCAGGATGAAGGACTGTGCTAGCAGGTTGCTAAGGAAGTGGTCGTGGGCCAGCCGGATGCTCTCAAAGTCTCTGGTGGAGTTGATCTGCTGCAGCAGCTGAGAGAACTGAGACTCCAGCACGTCCACCTGAGAGAGGAGGTTAGAAATATGGCACCAACAACAAGGTCATTCATAGCCTGGTCATAGGAATAGATGTGTTGTCTTGCCAACTCCTATGACCACCTTTGAGCTGGCTATACAGATATGGGACCAGTTTTGAAAGAGGGCCTGAGCAGCAAAAACAAATGTGCATTGTAGTTGTAGAACAAAGAAAGGAATGCTTGTTTGCATTAACATGGCCGTGGTGCATTGAGCCTCTCAAATTTCCTCCCAAAGCTGAATATGAACAGGTAAAAAAAACTATACAGTCTTGTCTTTACTACTGCTCTCTATTCTTAAAAACAGACCAGATGCACTGTACAGTACTTAGTCTTTGCATGTACAGATGACACGTGGTTGTGGCTCAGTTGGTAGAGCATGGCACTTGGAAAGCCAGGGTTGTGGGTTCAATTCCCACGGGGGACAAGTATGGAAACGTATGCACTCACTACTGTGACAGTGTCTGCAAAATGACACTTGTTATTTCCTGGAGATATAATCACCTGTAGGTAGTACTGCAGATTGTCCACCAGGAAGGCCATGTGGTTACGTAGCCTCCACTTGACAGCATCTGTCTGGTTGGATTTGAGGTGTTTCCTCTGCATCTGTAGAGCCCAGCAGTGCTGCAGCTCAGACTGCACCCGCCTCACACTCAGCAGGTAACGGAATATCACATTATACCTGGGAGACAGGACAGAGTCAGGGATATTACATTATACCTGGGGGAGGACAGAGTCAGGATATTACATACCTGGGAGACAGGACAGAGTCAGGGATATTACATTATACCTGGGAGACAGGACAGAGTCAGGGATATTACATTATACCTGGGAGACAGGACAGAGTGAGGGATATTACATTATACCTGGGAGACAGGACAGAGTCAGGGATATTACATTATACCTGGGAGACAGGACAGAGTCAGGGATATTACATTATACCTGGGAGACAGGACAGAGTCAGGGATATTACATTATACCTGGGAGACAGGACAGAGTCAGGGATATTACATTATACCTGGGATATTACATTATACCTGGGAGACAGGACAGAGTCAGGGATATTACATTATACCTGGGAGACAGGACAGAGTCAGGGATATTACATTATACCTGGGACATTATAGACAGGACAGAGTCAGGGATATTACATTATACCTGGGAGACAGGACAGAGTCAGGGATATTACATTATACCTGGGAGACAGGACAGAGTCAGGGATATTACATTATACCTGGGAGACAGGACAGAGTCAGGGATATTACATTATACCTGGGATATTACATTATAGACAGGACAGAGTCAGGGATATTACATTATACCTGGGAGACAGGACAGAGTCAGGGATATTACATTATACCTGGGAGACAGGACAGAGTCAGGGATATTACATTATACCTGGGAGACAGGACAGAGTCAGGGATATGGGAGACAGGACATCAGGGATATTACATTATACCTGGGAGACAGGACAGAGTCAGGGATATTACATTATACCTGGGAGACAGGACAGAGTCAGGGATATTACATTATACCTGGGAGACAGGACAGAGTCAGGGATATTACATTATACCTGGGAGACAGGACAGAGTCAGGGATATTACATTATACCTGGGAGACAGGACAGAGTCAGGGATATTACATTATACCTGGGAGACAGGACAGGACAGAGTCAGGGATATTACATTATACCTGGGAGACAGGACAGAGTCAGGGATATTACATTATACCTGGGAGACAGGACAGAGTCAGGGATATTACATTATACCTGGGGATATTACATTATACCTGGGAGACAGGACAGAGTCAGGGATATTACATTATACCTGGGAGACAGGACAGAGTCAGGGATATTACATTATACCTGGGAGACAGGACAGAGTCAGGGATATTACATTATACCTGGGGGGACAGGACAGAGTCAGGGATATTACATTATACCTGGGGACAGGACAGAGTCAGGGATATTACATTATACCTGGGAGACAGGACAGAGTCAGGGATATTACATTATACCTGGGAGACAGGACAGAGTCAGGGATATTACATTATACCTGGGAGACAGGACAGGTCAGGGATATTACATTATACCAGGACAGGACAGAGTCAGGGATATTACATTATACCTGGGAGACAGGACAGAGTCAGGGATATTACATTATACCTGGGAGACAGGACAGAGTCAGGGATATTACATTATACCTGACAGGACAGAGTCAGGGATATTACATTATACAGAGACAGAGGGATATTACATTATACCTGGGAGACAGGACAGAGTCAGGGATATTACATTATACCTGGGAGACAGGGGGGAGACAGGACAGAGTCAGGGATATTACATTATTGGGAGACAGGACAGAGTCAGGGATATTACATTATACCTGGGAGACAGGACAGAGTCAGGGATATTACATTATACCTGGGAGACAGGACAGAGTCAGGGATCAGGGATATTACATTATACCTGGGAGACAGGACAGAGTCAGGGATATTACATTATACCTGGGAGACAGGACAGAGTCAGGGATATTACATTATACCTGGGAGACAGGACAGAGTCAGGGATATTACATTATACCTGGGAGGGACAGGACAGAGTCAGGGATATTACATTATACCTGGGAGGGATATTACATTATACCTGGGAGACAGGACAGTCAGGGACAGAGTCAGGGATATTACATTATACCTGGGAGACAGGACAGAGTCAGGGATATTACATTATACCTGGGAGACAGGACAGAGAGGGATATTACATTATACCTCAGACAGGACAGAGTCAGGGATATTACATTATACCTGGGAGACAGGACAGAGTCAGGGATATTACATTATACCTGGGAGACAGGAGAGTCAGGGATATTACATTATACCTGGGAGACAGGACAGAGTCAGGGATATTACATTATACCTGGGAGACAGGACAGAGTCAGGGATATTACATTATACCTGGGATATTACATTATACCTGGGGGACAGGACAGAGGGTCAGGGATATTACATTATACCTGGGGGACAGGACAGAGTCAGGGATATTACATTATACCTGGGAGACAGGACAGAGTCAGGGATATTACATTATACCTGGGAGACAGGACAGAGTCAGGGATATTACATTATACCTGGGAGACAGGACAGAGTCAGGGATATTACATTATACCTGGGAGACAGGACAGAGTCAGGGATATTACATTATACCTGGGAGACAGGACAGAGTCAGGGATATTACATTATACCTGGGAGACAGGACAGAGTCAGGGATATTACATTATACCTGGGAGAGGACACGGTCGTGGATATGCCATGACGATAGTGTCAGTTTCAGGAAGACTAGCTAAGTCTAAACTGAATCGGACACAACTGATCATAAGGAAAATATTTTTTTTTACCTTTATTTAACTAGGCAAGTCAGTTAAGAACAAATTCTTATTTTCAATGACGGCCTAGGAACAATGGGATAACTGCCTGTTCAGGGGCAGAACAACAGACTTGTGAGGAATACGAAAACATGACGGTACAAACAATGGTTATATACACTCACTGGCCAGTGTATTAGGTATACCCATCTAGTACTGGGTCAGACACCCCTCCAGAACAGCCCGGATTCCCTTCTTTAGTTAATAACCAAATACAGACCTAAGAAACAACAACTTACAGATGCACACAATCAACGACTACATCTCCCCTGTCCAGACCCGCATGCTCACACCTCCATCCACAGTGCATTGTTGTTTATCACATGGCCTGAAACAGCACCGTTCTGTTTCTCTCAGTAGCCCCGCTCTTTCAATATGTAAATAATAAATCATTAGGTTTTCCAAGATGAGTTATGAGCCTGAATTCTTTGGGGAATGGATTCGACAAGCCGGACATGTTCCACAGGGATGTTGTTCCATGCTGACATGATGGCACCACGCAGTTGCTGCAGATTGGCTATGGTCTACCAGCATCCATCGGACTGTACCATTGACACCAGGCAGGATGGGTTTCATGGACTCATCCTACATCAACATGACGCAACAGACACGGATTCGTCGGACCAGGCCATGTTGTTCCACTCCTCAGTTATCCAGTGTTGGTGATGCCCACTGGAGCCTCTTCTTATTGTTTGTACCTGTTAGGAGTGGAGCCAAGTGTGGTCGTCTGATGCAATAACCATCTGTGACAAAGGTTGGCGAGTTGTGCGTTCCGAGAAGCTGTACTGCAGACCACTGTTGTCCTGCGCCGTTATTTGCCTGTTTGTGGCCCAACTGTTAGATTGCATGATTCTTACCATTCTCCTTCAACCTCTCATCAACGAGCGGTTTTTGCCCACAGGACTGACGCTGACTGGATGGTTTTTTGTTTGTCACACCATTCTCTGTAAACCCTAGACACTATTATGCGTGAAAAGCCCAGGAGGGAGGCCGTTTGTGAGATACTGGATCCGGCACGCCTGGCAGCGAAAATCATACCAGTCACTTAGGTCAGTCATTTTGCCCATTCTAACGTTCAATCGAACAGTAACTGAATGCCTCAATGCCTGTCTACCTGCATTATATAGCAAGCCACAGACTCACTGTCTGTAGGGAGATCCATGTTCGTGAACGGGGTGGTGTACCTAATAAACTGGGAGTGTTCAAATATTCCATTGTCTGTTTGCACAAACATTTGCTAATGGATACCACTTCATGTTAAAGGTAGAGTCCGCAATGCACAAAGTAAAAAGCAATATTGTGTCGATTTCCACAACTACTAAGAGCATTGAAGCACGAGGCTAAACTTCTCCACTGTTACGGGTCCTGCGGCAATCACATTGGGCCCTGGTCAAAAGTAGTGCACTATATAGGGAATAAGGGACCATTTGGGAGGCAGACGTTGCCTGCTGTACAATACTCACTTCTCCAGAACGGCAGGGGTGAAGAGGATGTGCAGGGGCCACTGGACCTTGTAGGCCAAGCCCAGAGCAGCCCAGCCCGTAGGGGGCACCTCCCTGGGGGAGGACTCCTGTGTGGGAGTGGCCCCTTCCCTGGTCCCTGTGGCATCTGAGAACACAATCATACCGTTAGCCACAGGATGGCTCCACACCAGAGGATGTCAGGAGAGTTGAGCGGTTTGAAATCTCACTCATGGACCAGTCTTAGTTAACCACTCTGCCGCTCAACATCCTTCCTCCTGCTCTGCTAAATAAATAGTTTTAAAACGCTCACAGGAACAAACAAAACTGCTGCTCCAAATTCACCCCATTCATTTTTTGGTTAAAAAGAATTTAACAAACACCCCATATACTTGTGACTATGTTCCATTTGTTTTTGAAGTAGGCTGTCATAAGAAGGTTCAATATAGGCTACTAAACAAGCACCAACCTAGGTGATAGGTTGTGGCCACTGTGTTAAAAACAAGTAGCTTTTTCTCTAATCGATTGATGATCAGATACGTCAGTTATAACTGGTTCTGTTGAACTCAAATTTTACACTTGATAGACAACTTTAGTAATGTTACAAACTTAGACTATTTTTTAACAATAGCCTATATAGAAACCAAAACATCTCTGGTGCTGCTGCATGGCCCCATTGGTTGACTTGTCATCAATTATACAGCCTGTGACAGATTTCTTGGTCGACTCATATCAACATCTCTGCGCATTAGTGGTGGGGTAGGCTAAATAAATACAACAGAACAGACCTTAATAAAAGAATGGTGATGAAGGAAATTGAAAATGGTGGACAGAGCATGGCCTGAGGTCGTGGTTGAACAGTACCGGAGCGCAATTGGGAGAGAAGGCCAACGATCCTACATTTTTTTTAAATGAATTTATTATTATTATTATCATTTTTTTTTTGTTATTCAGCCAAATAAACACACACTCCATTCCTCTCTCCACATCCTCTGATCCACTCCATCACATTGTTCACAAGATGGCACACACTGGGTAGAAGACATAGAAGAATGGACCATCCCAAATAGCACCCTATTCCCTATGAAGTGCACTACTTTGACCAGAACTTTGTGAAGAATAGTGCACTATTAAGTGGATTAGGGTGCCAAGTTCAACAGCCTTCTTTTCTCATCTGCTTTTAAAAAGATACCAGGTGACTTCCCAGTACACATCCATCAGATTGCCTTCTCTCATCTGGTGTTGCCAGGTTTTGGCAGGAGAGCTGAGAGAGAGATGACCAAGACAGGCATGCCTAGACTGTCTTACTGTTAGCCACCAGATGGCAGCAACTGGTTACAAGAAAATATACTGGAGCACACAGCCGCGGGCCCAATATGTTCCTTACCCCTTCCCCTTGACCCTGACCTTTCCATGTTTACAGATCTGAATGGTATAAGAAGGTATAAGAAGTGTCATGGTGGACCTTCCACCACATTACAGATCTGCAAACATGGAAGAGTAAGTTAGGGCCATGTGGTAGTAGGGAGCAGACCTGTGTTCAAATACTATTTAGGGTATTTCAATTACTTTCAAAAGACATTTCAAAGTAAATATTTTCTTTGAAAATTCAACTAGCTGAATATTGGAATGCATTTGGAAATACACTTAATGTATTGGCATGTATTACAAAATACACTGAAAATAAGTATTTCAAAAACAAATACTCAAATAAACATGTACTGAGCCCAGGTCTAGTAGGGAGTGAAAAGAGAACTCTAAGCAGCTCTAGTTAAACATACAGTTAGATCTCCTAGACTCCTCGTAGAGGGTTTCTGCTCCAATGAAAAGCCACTCTGAGGAACAAACCTTTGCTCTCCTTCCCCTGGTAGTCGATGGTGAGGTGCAGGAGAGGCAGGAGGTTGTCGTCGTCCAACAACACCTTGTGGGCAGCCTGCTGAAAGGCCACATTTACATCTGTGGAAGAAGGAGTGGAGAAAACAGCCACTGTTAGATCCAAAGAATGACTGCAATACACATGAACCTGTTCATATTCTTCTGTACGGCATCCTTCCATCCTTTCTTCCTTCCTTCCTTGGAATAACAACAATCACAAATGACTGGGTTGGTGAAAGATATTTACTGGAACCCCTACTTTGACCTAGCCACAGTGTTAGATCAGTGATCACTTCAAGAAAGGGAGGAAGTTAGGATCCAGTTTAAACTGCATTTTTAAGTATTCCAAAAGGACCATGGTTTGTGATTGAATAAAGGGGGAATTTTCCATAAGATGAAGTAGGCCCTTAGGAGGTAGAATGCACTATCAAGTTTAGATGTCTGTTAGAGTAAACTGATCCTGGATCTGTAAACATACCGTGTTCAGTGACAGCCGTGGGCGGGGTCTTGAGCATGTGCTGAGCGTGGTCAATGAACACCTGGTACAGCTCGCCACGGCCCAACAGATAAAAGTCCTTTATGATCTACAGGGAAAGAGAAACGGGCGTGTTTGAGGGGTCAGCTTTAACAAGGCGAGGCACAGAATCACTCATCTTGATCACATAAGGAGTAGTTATTTGAGATGCAAGGGGATTTGTAGATAAGTGATTCTCAGCAGTCTGACAGCAATGTAGTCGAGCTCAAACATGACCACTAACAATCTGAAATCAACTGTAAACTGTCACAGCTAGATAGTCCAAATACAAACCTTCAGTTGCCCCAGGAGATCAGATTCCTCCACCATTAATGTCCACAGGTGCTGCAAATAGAAGGATACATTCATTCACCAACTGTTGATTGGATTCACATACCGACGACTAATGTATGGAGTTATTGAGATGAATATGGCCCTAATATCAACTGAATAGAACAGGACCTTTTTGTCCAGCTGATAGTGGGAAGCTGCAGCAGACTTTACAAACACATATCTGACATTTCCTCAGATATGTTGAAGTGCGACGCCCACCTCTGCCACGGTGCTGCGGATGCCGTCTATGAGGTTCTCAAAGTCCACTAGGCTGAAGAGGGGCTGCTGTTTGAGACGGTGCAGCTCTGTTGCAAACATGTCCTCCTGGTGCTTCAGTATAGAGCCTGGACACAAACACACACAGAGGGAGGAAAACATGATCCATCAAATCTTCCAAAATCTTTCATTCCAAGTTGAACGTGGATCTCCTGAAGTGATATTGTCGCAATATGTTACATTGAAGTAGTGCTCGGCGAGATAGTTTGGTGATTTTTTTGTTGTTGAAGTTTTTAGAGAAGCGTAGCAACCAAAGCAAACCAAATAGATGCCAAAATCAGCAATAATACTAATGGTGCTTACCTGAGTGAGGGTGAAACAACAGAAAACGCCCCCTTTCTCCTCCCTCTACTGTTTCCCTACTGTAGCTAAATCATTAACAAGTCAACGTGAAACGTAGCTACAGCTAATAACAAAGGTACATGTGTGGACCAGGTTCTCACCAGCTCTGGACGGGCTGTGGTTGTGGTTCTCAAACATCTGGACGGACTCCCCCACGAAGAGGATCTTCTCAGCCACGCGGATGGGAACGTAGGAGGGCAGCATCTCAGCCCGCAGAGAGAACTGCTGCAGGGACGGAGCCAGCATGTTCTCTTCCTCTATCAGCCTCTACAACGGAATACAGACAACAGCATCGTTCATTAGGGAACACAATGGAAAACATTTTCAAACAGAAAACGAAAATGAGCATGTCTTATTGGACCAGTCTGGGTACTCACTCCCTGTTTCAGTTAGTTTTTCCCTGCTTTGTGCATTATGAAAATGACCCAAATCAGCCGCCTGAAACTGACTGGAAGTACATACAGACTTTTAGATCTTATCCATCCTACAATCTTTACTCTAACAGTAGTGGTGCAAGCTTTACACTAACGCAAGCACTTCAAATCCAAGTGGACAGATAAAGTGCCAAGGTATGAAGTAGGATGAAATTACCCATAGACACTGATCTTAGGTCAGTTTTGCCTCCCCACCCGATATTTAAGTTTAGGATTTTGGGGAAGATATAAACTGAACCTGAAGCTGTGCCTAAGGGCAACTTCTACCCGCCATCTCACTAGATTCTGTAGTTCTCTCAGCTGGAAACATGGATGCAATTGGCAATAGATGCTGATCTAGAATCAGTTTTTCCTCTTACCTTAGATCAGCCAGTTAAGATTTGAGGAAGATATAAGCTGATCCTGAATCTTAGCATAAGGGCTCTCACCAGGTCCTGTAGTTCTTTCAGCTGTTTACCACTGAGGCCTCCAATCCCCAGGTCCTCCTCGTCCTCCTCCTGGTTGGCGGCGGCCCCTCCAGCGCTGGGCCCCTGCTTCACATAGAACTCCTCACTCTGGTCCAGCAGCAGACCGTGCAGCATCCACGCCGCCAGCTGCTTGTACATCACCCCGTGGCACACCGCCAGGATCCTGAGTAGACAGACAGAAGAGAGATCCTTTATGTTGTGTTGCCCTAAGAAACACCAGCCAGGTATCAGTATAGATTCAAGTGTTTATGTGTAGGAGGGGATGACATGTGTCATGGGAATAATTTATCCAGGGGAGAAATAACGAATTTTAAAAAAAATACACGCCCCGGGATCTTAACCCCTTCAGGTTTTGCCTGGAAATATGGCTTGCAGCATCAGTTTCAGGATGACACCACACATGCAGCATAGATCCAAGTAATAGCATAAGCAATGCATAAAGCTTCTATAAGAGGCTAACTTCACATTTGAGTGAAAAAGTTGTGGCCATAACTTACTTCTCCAGGGCCATGCGAACAGGGGGCAGACCTCCACAGCTGTGCTTGTACACCGTCTCCAGGATCTGACAGCCGTGGATCTAATTAGGACAGACAGGATATGACCTCATTTCCATATTCCACACTAATTGATTCAACTGTGCCTACCCATGATGCACTCTGCTCTGAGCGCTGTGACAACTTTGTGCCCCTGTACCACTGTAGCCACCATGATGAACTTTAAATTGGGAGAAAGATGGTATTGTTACAGAAAAATTCTAAACTAAGTCACATTAGAAATGTGTTGACCTTTGAGAACACAAATAGTTTTTGGAGAGCGCTATGGGTGTATGAAAAGTGCTTTATGAGTGTCTTAAATCATTTCCTCCGAAGTAATTGTGTTTGTGTGATTTCTCAGTCATATCAGAAGGAGTGAATACTTGTGTCTCCAATGTAATGCCCTTATCGTCTGGGACTGTACTGTCTTGTCTCCATGGTAATGCCCTTATCTTCTGGGACTGTACAGTCTCATCTCCATTGTAATGATCTTATCTTCTGGGACTGTACTGTCTCGTCTCCATTGTAACGCCTTTATCTTCTCGGTCTATTGTCTTGTCTCCATTGTAATGCCCTTATCTTCTGGGACTGTACAGTCTCATCTCCATTGTAATCTCCATTACTGTCTTGTCTCCATTGTATCTTCTGGGACTGTACTGTCTTGTCTCCATTGTAATGCCCTTATCTTCTGGGACTGTACTGTCTCATCTCCATTGTAATGCCCTTATCTTCTGGGACTGTACAGTCTCATCTCCATCTCCATTGTAATGCCTTTATCTTCTGGGACTGTACTGTCTCGTCTCCATTGTAATGCCCTTATCTTCTGGGACTGTCTCGTCTCCATTGTAATGCCCTTATCTTCTGGGACTGTCTCGTCTCCACTGTAATACCCTTATCTTCTGGGACTGTACAGTCTCATCTCCATTGTAATGCCTTTATCTTCTGGGACTGTACTGTCTCGTCTCCATTGTAATGCCTTCACCTCTGGGACTGTCTTGTCTCCACTGTAATGCCCTTATCTTCTGGGACTGTACAGTCTCATCTCCATTGTAATGCCCTTATCTTCTGGGACTGTACTGTCTCGTCTCCATTGTAATGCCCTCACCTTCTGGGACTGTCTCGTCTCCATTGTAATGTCCTTATCTTCTGGGACTGTCTCGTCTCCATTGTAATGCCCTTATCTTCTGGGACTGTACTGTCTTGTCTCCATTGTAATGCCTTCACCTCTGGGACTGTCTCATCTCCACTGTAATGCCCTTATCTTCTGGGACTGTACTGTCTTGTCTCCATTGTAATGCCTTCACCCCTGGGACTGTCTCGTCTCCACTGTAATGCCCTTATCTTCTGGGACTGTACTGTCTTGTCTCCATTGTAATGCCTTCACCCCTGGGACTGTCTCGTCTCCACTGTAATGCCCTTATCTTCTGGGACTGTACTGTCTTGTCTCCATTGTAATGCCTTCACATCTAGGACTGTCTTGTCTCCACTGTAATGCCCTCACCTTCTGGGACTGTATTGTCTCGTCTCCATTGTAATGCCCTTACCTTCTGGGACTGTATTGTCTCCATTGTAATGCCCTTACCTTCTCGGTCTATTGTCTTGTCTCCATTGTAATTCCCTTACCCTCTGGGGCTTTATTGTCTCCATTGTAATGCCCTTACCTTCTGGGACTGTATTGTCTCCATTGTAAGGCCCTTACCTTCTGGGACTGTATTGTCTCCATTGTAAGGCCCTTATCTTCTCGGTCTATTGTCTTGTCTCCATTGTAAGGCCCTTACCTTCTGGGACTGTATTGTCTCCATTGTAATGCCCTTACCTTCTGGGACTGTATTGTCTCCATTGTAAGGCCCTTACCTTCTGGGACTGTATTGTCTCCATTGTAAGGCCCTTACCTTCTGGGACTGTATTGTCTCCATTGTAAGGCCCTTACCTTCTGGGACTGTATTGTCTCCATTGTAAGGCCCTTACCTTCTGGGATTGTCTCCATTGTAAGGCCCTTACCTTCTGGGACGTCTCCACCACCACCATAACAGAGGGAAACAGCAACTGAAACTGGAGAAGAACAACATGATTACATAAAATGACTAGGGTATATTGTTAAATTAAGATTTTATTTCCTAATTCCATTCATGACATATTGAAAGATACTGTGGATCTTGTGACTGTAGGTGTGAAAGTTCACATTTAAAGATGGAATCCGCATTAGGGGAAACAGCACCACTGTCTGGATTGGATGCTGTGGATGAAAATCCAGCACTTGGAGAAAGAGGAAATTAGGAATATATGTATAATTAGTCAACTACATGTACAGTACATGTGAGCGAAAGTAGCAGTAGAAGTATTTTTGTCCGTTAGTTTACTCCAATCAGGGGAGGGGTGGAAGGGTGGCAGCGCCACTGTACACCCCCAGCACTTTGTTATTGTTTTTGTTTTGTGGATGAAATGGAGGTGAGGTGCGTCGAGCAGTGTGGTCAAAGAAAAAAAAGTGCAGTACATATTGTTCTGTTTTATCGCGTGCAATGACGTTTGAGGGGGGAAAAACAGTGTTTGTAGCTTGCAGTAACTTTTTTGTTGTTGTAATATCCTAAACTGTTTCACCATTAAGGATTACCGCTTTAAAGGCCTAAAACAATTCATTCTACTTCAAATGTACAACAAGCAAATCTAAATCAGAAAAACTAGTAAAAATAGTAACTGGCATTACCTGATCCAACATATAATTCACATGAGATATGGAGAGATGCGGGTCACCAAGAAACTGCAATGAAGAGGACAATAGTGGGATTGATTATGAATGTGCCTTGTATTAATTAGTGCTACAATGCATTTTGTAAATGATCTTCAGTACCTCTTGTTCGAGGTCCAGGAGAGCCTGTCTATAAGGCTGCAGCATGGAGTCCAGTCCCGTGCAGAAAGCCCGCAGGTAAACCCCATTGAGTCCGGCCTGGTTTGTCTGAATGGAGTGGTGCTCCTGCAAAGTACAATCACAGCTTGTTAAGACTATAGTATTTAGCTATATCTGATTAGTATTTTTGGTAATACTAGTACATCTCAATCTAAAAAACAACAACACATGGCACTCACTCTAAAGTTGGTTTAGATTCATTGTCACCGAATCTCACAGAATTTAACCAGTTAATCAGGATTTAAAAATATAAACCCATCTAAGGGGAGGTTTCCCGGACACAGATTAAGTGTAATTCTGCACTAAAAAGCATTTTCAATGGAGATTCTCCATTGAGTTGGCTTTTTAGTCCAGAGAGGTATACTACGAATCAGGTTTGAGGAGTCAGCAAAGTAACTTTGTTCAACCTGGAATAACCGGTCAAGATGAAAGAGGATCACCTTTTAGCCAGGTAAATTTCTCTGGTGATGAATCCTTCAGAAGTAACCTGTTCTGGGGTAAGGTAACTCAGGGCTATAACTATATTATATAACTATATTTATCCTGAATGAAGTGTCTGATGCCACGTTAAATACAACTAGGAACACGGATAAATATGAGGTCAAATCATAACCGAAAGGTTGCAAGTTCAAAATCCCCAAGCTGACAAGGTACAAATCTGTCGTTCTGCCCCTGAACAGACAGTTAACCCACTGTTCCTAGGCCGTCATTGAAAATAAGAATTTGTTCTTAACTGACTTGCCTAGTTAAATAAAGGTAAAATAATAATAATAATAATTTTAAATTAAAAAAAAAAATAAGTCATTGATCTAAGGTCAGAAAGACTGACTTTTTGAAAAAGGCCCGAGTTGGAATTCCGAGTTGGATGATCATTCAAATCGATTTTTCCCCAGTCCGAGCTACATTTTTTTTACATTCCCAGTTGTTTTGAATGTACTGAAGTCTGAGATTTACAAGTTCCTAGTTGTTTTGAGCGATTAAATATGTAATAAATCAAGCGTTTGTGTAAAAAAAATATATATTAAGACACCCATCACATTACACATTTAGTAATGACAAGATGCATTTGAAGGTTCACCCACAGTAAAACTTTTGCATGACAAAAACATTTTTACTGATAGGATTGGGAAAAAAGGTGCTTGTGTGCATTGATAAGCACACCAAAGCACATCAAAGACAGCATTATTAGCCTATTTCACATCATAGTCTGCTGAATTTGTAAGATAATTTATCTTTCATGTTCATTTCGGCAGAAATGAACATGTGGCACTGACTCTCCCATTGATTGATGGTTTCAGCATTGTCTCAATGAAGAGTTTGGCGTTCGGCCAGCAACATGCGACATGCACGTGTAGTTACATGCCTGCTAGAGTTAGCGGCATGCGGACGAGCAACATCCACCGTTGTAGTACTGATGAAGTATGAGCTGGAATGTGAAGCTAATTGAAGCTGGCTAGTTTTATAAAAGCCTGAGTATATCGAGCTTCAATCGTAGTCTTCACCTTATCAAAAAGTAAGAGATAAGCAGGGAGAACATTGGAGAAGGAACCCCAGATATCCTTCAACGATCTCCTCGCTTCCAAATCAAATCACATTTTATTGGTCACATTCACATTTTTAGCAGATGTTATAACGAAGGAAGTGAGAAAATGCTTTTGGCACTCCATATTCTGGGTATTTATCTCACCTGCTGGTGGACATGGCCTGTGTGTTGCTCTATGAACTCTGTGAAGCGAATGTAATCGGATCCCAGTTTGCAGAGGCGGTTCAGGACACTGGTCTCACTGGGATGGAGAAAGGGCAGGTCCTGGGAGACCTACAGGAGTAGCAGAGGTTCAGTTAACCCCTTACTCACAACTCCTTAACAGTGCATTCTTGAACTATGGTTCAGTTAGCTACATGTACATCGTGGAGTAAGGTTCAGTAGGATGCATGTCACACTTACCACCAGCCACTAAACAAAACTATAGTGATGTGTACATACAGCAACAATAGAAAAAAAACTAGTGATGGGTGCCAACAAAAGCAGAAAATAAAACAATTCATAAGTTTACTAGCTAGTTGCACTAGCTAGCTACTTGAGAGAAAAAAAGATTCACATAGCTAGCCAGCTTCTTGCAGCGGTGTTTGTACTTTGTAGAGATAGCTTTTTTACTGTCGTTAGGTAGGTAACGTTATCCCGATATACCTGTAAACCTGTCCGTTTGTTCCATGTGAATATAGTCCCAGGGTATCCACTTAACGCCAACAAGAGCTCGTGAATCATTTTAATTAACTTAAAATCGGATATCAGGTCAAAGTTTACATAAATTGCAGTGTTGAGCCTGTCATTCAATCACAACACTGCCGATTCTGTCGCCGCCGCAACCCGATGACGTATCAATGACGAGGGTGAAGAATTATGGAAATTGTAGTCTTTCCTTTGGTTTCCACATAAGTTCATTAAACGTTTTCTTCCCTTGTACGATTGATTTAGCAACTGTAATGGTCAATGTTTTATATCTAAAACCCCCCAACATATATATAAAGGATCTCGAAGTAGCTATATCTTTGATCAAAAACATGTGGTATCTGTTGTTGCGCAATCGTATGAAAGTTGTAGTTCGACAGTCAACTTGTTTGCATCACTGGTCATGACTCATACAGCAACGCCGCTGCCTGGACAGCTTGAGGTTCGTTCTGAACTGTATATTTGCTATCAATAAAATATATTCTGCAACTTTCTATGATATAGTTATCCAGTAAGGTATATGTTGCTCAAACAAAGCTAACGTTGGCGTAGTGCAGCCACCAACATACGTGTGTTGTGTTTGCTAGCTAGGCTAATACCCGGCGTTTGTTTTAAAGTCTTATGCTAATTCAGTGCTAGCTAACTAGCTAGCCACATTGGAGGATGGCTAGCTATGTAAAATATATTAACCCGGTTGATGTTAAGTTACTCACCGAATGATATGTTTGGATTCACTTCTGATGATAAATTAGCTAGTAACAACAGAGACAGTAATGTTAGATAACTGGCATTGCAACAAACCAACATTGACTTCCGTAAACAAGCGGTTTTCTGATTTGGCCCTACTAACGTTACGTGATATTTGTTATGATAGCTAAATCGCCCTCTCCCCACAATCTCGAAGTTGCTTGGTAGGCAGTGATGACAATAATCACAAAGATTAGATGCCAGCAGTGACTTTAAAAGACGTCAGAAGACGACTACTTCAGATTCCGTAGCGTTATAATATTCCCTCTTAACAAGCCGCTGCTGACAAATTGCAGGTGAAGGACTCTGGCTATAACCATATTTCTGGTGTTATAACTATCATAGAACAGCAACAGCTTAGAGTGCCTGATAAATCTGTTGATGCCATGCCTCTAAAAAAACATGATAGACTGAGCACAAAACACACTGGATTTACTTAGTGTGGTATATAATTTCCCATCAAATCAGCTGATTTGATTTGAGTCTTAAGTAGCCTGTTTTTGCCTCTAGTCACTGTAACACTGATATAGCCTAATAGATTGTGTCCTGTGTCTCTGCGCTGTGTTACAGTGATGGCGGAGGGGAGGAGTGGAGAGGACATTGTTTCAGAGTACCTGGACCAGAACCCTCACCTGGTCGAGTGGGTGGAGTCACTCCGAGGAGGGCATGAGACCAACAAGCAGTGGCATGCCAGGCGAGAGTTTTTCCTGAGGAACATGGAGACGTTCCCCACTGTCCAGCCGGGCTTCCCCAGCCCCAGTCTGGACAGGCTGCTCTCACTGTCCATATGCTGGGCCAACCACATCTTCTTGGGCTGCAGGTATGTGAATTGTAGCCTGTTCCCAGATCTGTTTGTGCTGTCTTGTCAACTAGATCTCAAACAGGCGATGTTTGAGGAATGGATAGAGGAACTTAGTTTTAATGGATTTCGATGTGGAGCGTTACTGTAATATAATTTTCACACTTCACACAAAATGTATGCACATACTACTGTAAGTATATCTGGATAAAAGCATCTGTTAACTGGCGTATACTACAGAGACGAGCTGAGCTGCAATGGCCTGGTTATGCATCCTCCATAGTAGTTGAAAACCTGCTGGAAAGGACAGTGTGAGAAGGAAATATCCGAGCCAACACAGTATATGGTTTGTGTCTGCACTGTTGATAGTGTGAAAAGAGTATTAGTTAGAGTTATAATGGGGGTGCTGCTGGTGTTCTTCCATAGCATCTGGTTTAAAATCATTCAACGCTACAACATGTACTCTCCAGTTTGGACCAACCAGAATGAAAAACTTCTACAGTATTCCAAAATAGTAAACCAATGTAAAAACAAACTAACAAAACAGGAGACGAGGGTCAACTGTCCTAAAAGGTATTTAGTCTTCTTCTGACTGTGTTGTTTTGCAGATACCCTCAACCTGTCATGGACAGGATCAAGGAAATGGCAGAGGGAGTGGTTGTCAATGATGCTCCAGTTCGAAAGACCAGAGATGAAATCTTGGGGAAAGGAAAGAGGGCTGCAGGTATGATGCTGAAATCCTACTGTATATTCAGTTGTGTACATACTTCTCAAAACTAGTTTTTATTACTTTTTCCCCCTTCTAATTTTTATTACTACTTGTTATTTAGGACTTTGTTTGACATTTGATCCTTGATTGATATTGTACTGCATTGTTGAAGAGAGTATTTCACTGTACTGTTTACACCTGTATCCTGTGCACTTGATCAATAAATGTTGATTTCATTTGAATTTGAAACTATTTAAAGTTTAGATTCCTTGTATAGTTTGGAGAGTCCAACTTTAAATGTTTTAATTGATGCTAATATTATAGCCCTAACAAAAAAGAAATGGCCTGTCTTTGCTTCAGGGTTGTACAGTATTGTTAACTCATGGAAGTGATTCAGTACACTGAATGGAAATTACTGTGATGCTGTATATCCATTTCTGTATATTTGTGGGACAATTAAAGAGGGAAAAGTTCTGTACTTTTCCCTCAAACATACTCTACATTGTTACGGTTAAATTAATCATACAGCAGTATTTTTTCTGCTGCTTTTGTTTTGGCCTTGAAGTAAACGCTGCCTATCCAACGCCTCCCTCACACCGCTGGAATCTGTCCTCTGCAGGTGAAGCCATTGTTGCCGGGAAGAATCCCTACTCAGTTGTCTTTTATCTCGCTGATTCTCAGGGGGCGACGACGACAGCTGCGCCAAGCGGACCAAGCCTGGGAACCTCTTCAAGCAAGGCCCACCCCCGCAGGCACCTGCCGAGCACCAGCCCTTCTTCAACCGCCTCTACAAGGCTGTGGCGTGGAAGCTGGTGTCGGCAGGGGGCTTCGGCCCCAACCTGGACCACTTTGAGATCCTGCGTGCCTGCACTGAGTCGTCCAAAGAGAGCCTGAGCTGCGTCTTTGTGCCCCTGAAGGACATCCCCGACCTGCCTGCGGCGCGCTCCCAGAAGGAGGGCCAGGTGTGCGAGCTGCGCTGCCAGACAGTCTATCTGGGCACGGGCTACGGGCGTGACGAGGCAGCTGCCAGGGCCATGGCATCCAAGGAGGCCCTCAAGGCCTTCCAGGGGCGCAAGGTGACGGTGAAGATCTGCCGGCGGCGGTTCAATGGTAGGGATGTAGAGGATCTCGTGCTGCTGGATGATCAGCCCAGGAACCCGGGCTTCCCTCCCGCTATCAGCTACCCCTTCCAGCCAGAGCAGCAGGGAGACGGGCCGTCGTAGCACAGCCATGAGTCATAGAGTATCCTCCGGGGCCTTTCCAGGGTCATGTTCAGTAGGCATCAAAATGTAGTAAAATGGGGACGTAGGAATGGGGGTTTGAAATAATTTCACAATTTGAATAGTATAATGAATTTTTGTCAGATGTTCAAAATACATGTGTTATTGTTTTTTTGTGTTTTACCTGAGCACTGCTGCGGGAGGGAGAGAGGCTGGCGCTCTATTGCTGCAGCTGCAGAGGGGGTGAACAGATGGATGGAGGGAGAGAGAGACACCAAGGCTATTCAATGTTATTTATTATCCTATATAACAGTGCCTGTCTTGACTGGAGTAGCCTAGAGAAGCTAACCAGCTATAGCTAGCTCGGCTAATTGAGGCCACATGCTGCGCTTTCCCCCCAACTCCATTCAGATAAAACAACAGCCTACCTGTTGGTTGTTATTCTTTCTCATTTCGCTAAATTTTAATTCAGTAATTTTATTCCATCTTGCATTGCATAAGTGAACTTTCATTCCACTTGTTACACATTTAGCCTCTTTTCCACGTTGATTGGCCTACATAAACAACAAGCTACACATGGCTACCGGTCGCATGCCGGTCTTTTTATGAGGTGCACTGTGCACGTCATAAAAACAACATAAAAAAGTTAGTTTTATTAAATTAGTAATTTGAAATGGCATGGTATATCCTTGTATGTAACAATGTCCCATGGATATTTTAATTTAGAAAAATAATTTTCTGTGTAAAATAGGCCTATATTTCTTTCTTCTCACAAAATTGTATACTCACACAAGTATTCGAATACTAATGTCTGTTCAAATATTCGAATAACCATGCACATCCCTAACTGGGAGGAACTACCTCTCCTGGTCCAATAATACATGCTAATTTCAGTTTCTCGTTACGAAACGTTTTGCTACTGTGTGCCCTAATGAACACGGCCCTGGTATTTAGAAGTTGTGTGGGTTTGAATGGAGCTGCTCTATGAGTCATACAGTACCACTGAATGGATGGACTCAATGCATCATCACCACCACTTAGTAGTTTTTACGCTTTTATTATTCTTGAGGAGCGTATACCCAGTTCTTGTTCCATAGGTCATTTGGATTCCTTCAGAGTGGGGATGGTAAGAAGTTTAGTCCCTTTTAGTATCGGTTGTGCCTGTCTGCTGCCTACAACAATGGAGAAATGTCCACAGTTTGTAAGGGTGTGGATCACAAAATGTCACCACATTTTCCCTCCCTTTGCTTGGGTCTATAGTCACGCCATACACTTTCCTTCCATGTCCTCTAGCTCAGGGCCCCCGGGATGAAGTTCCCCCTAGATCTAGGATCAGCTTCCTCTCCCTCAATCCTAACCTTAGCCATTAGTCAGGAAAATGCTAAACTGACCCAGGATCAGCCTCTAGGTGCAACTTAACCCTACACCTAGCTCAGGACTATGGTGGATAGTGCGGCTGCACTGGGTCTGACCCTCAAGCCATTTAATCAGCTATCTGATTAACAACCCGACCACTAGACGAGGGACATTTCTACCGTTTATCAATACCGTTAATAACATGCAACTAATGAATCCTGTGTGGCTCGTCATTCGAGTTTTCTATTGATGCTTCAAATCTCCCTGAGTGATCACATTACAAATGTTATGCTTTTTTTGTTTAATGAAGTTACAAAGTTAGTCATGGAATGAGAATGAGGTATACTTTTGATAATTTAACACCGGCTCTTGTATTTAAAATGCACAAGTCCTCTGACAGAATCATTATTTCAACTGTTGTTTTCTGTTCACAGTAGAATACATTGTCACTATTATAACTCAGTGTGTTTGTCTGAATACAAACGGAGGCATCTTGTTTAGTTGTTCTGCATGATGTAGATTAGTTGATGATGGAACTTTGACATTCATTTAAAACCACTCTGTTCTATTTTGTGTGAGGAAAGCTGTTGAGAAAATGTTGGTTTTTGTTATGTTTATGAATTGATTCAGTAATTCTAAAGGAGATGATTGGCGTTAAGCCAGTTTCATAGAATTGTATGATATGTTTGATAGTGCTTGAGTCTTTACATTCAAAAATCATCAATGGAAGATCGCTGCTGTAATGTTTTGCTTTTCAAAGCTGAATGATATGAAATGGGTTGCGTTGATGTGTAAATGGCCACAATATTTAGTGACATTTTACATTTCTATGAGCGGTCCCTGTTTCTATATTTTTGTTAATAAAAATAATTTAAGAATGTTTGTCGTCCAATGATTGTCTCCTATCCACACTGACATGAAGAGGGTGAAACACATTTATCAAAGACAAGAACATAGATTAAGTCCCAATTATGGTAAGGTTATGTTGCCATCAAGTCTTTGGGGTTTGAATTTTGATATTTGTAGCCTTATTGATTATTGACTGATAGATTATTTCAATGAATCCATACAGGTTTTGGAGAGGTGCAGGGGCCTGCCACACTGGGCGCCGGGGAGCTGGTGTTGTAGGGGATAAAGTGCCTTGCTCAAGGGCACAAGGGTTGCTGGATCGTCTCCGAACTGCTAGGCTACCTGTCAGGGCTCAAAACAACCCAGTTCATAATAATCAGATAATGTTCATCCACTTTTTCTCATTACAGTCCTTAGAGTCTGCTACTGATTTACAAGTAATTGTGCCTAGTCACTCTCCCTGGCATCTTCATTACGTTCTTCTCTCAATAGCTGTCATAATAATGTAATAGATGCACCCATCAAAATGCATTTTGAGTCACCCTTGGTCGGCTCCTTGTTCCCGCATAATAGGTGTTAGTTGCTTTACAAGTCAAGTCCTTATAAATGGTGATTTAATTGGCATATTGGTGGCTGACCTCATCCTGACCTGGCGCTGTCTTGTGTCACCATCATAGTGTTTCCTTCAGGTTGTTGTCGTACTGCTGGAGAGTTAGTATGTGTTTACGCTACTCACAGCTAGTTAACTGTGGAATATGTTCCTTTAGATATACACTGAGTATACAAAACATTAAGAACACCTGCTGAATATTAGGAAGGTGTTTCTAATGTTTGGTATACTCAGTGTGTAATACTTAATGAGTGAAGGGAAAAGGATGTTTTAGCACAGCATGGTTACATACCACATGTACGTAGTGTGATTGTAACAACAAGGCATTGAGGGTCCTTTGGAATGAACATTATTGGATGTGGTGGGGAATTTAATCTGATGGAAAAGTTTTCTGTACAACCCACAGATGGTGTTTCATAGATAGTGATAACACTCACACACATACATGAGTGCATCTGACCCTTGTCAATTTGATGAGTCAAATATTTTAATTGTACCTGTCTCACTCCCTATCAAATAAAGACATATGCCAGAACTAGCAACAGAGCAAAATACTGCATGAAAGACAATGCTGTGTTTAGGTTATGTAAAGTTTATGTAAATAAGCCAGCTGCAGCATAATTTGTTATGTGACCTGATTTCTCTGGCTCTAAACAGCCCATTATTAACTGCCATGTTTATCCTCACATCTGAAGTGTCAGCCATATTGTTATTTAAAGGCCCAGTGGAGTCAAAAAACAACCTTCTGCACAACAACACTCCCCACTCTGAGCCAACTCCTGTGCTCTGTTGGGTGAGACTTTTGAGTGGCATGTGTTCTTGCACCGAAGATGAAGAGTTTGAGCTCTGCCCTGGACAGAACTGAATGCACGCTGCCAGTGGCGTGTATTCATGGGTGGCAAGGGAGGCCAGGCTTCCCCCCAAAAACGTACCAAGAAAAATAAAACAAATCTTGAGTCTCTATGTGTTTCATAATTTTTGAAACAGCGCCCCTCTGTCTTGGTATATGTAGGCCATCTATTTGATGCCCCCTGGTCCAAAAGAGTATGGCGATGTTGCTGCAAGCCAGCGAGCACCCTTGAATAAAAAAAGTATCAAATAATAGCAAATCAGCATTGAGCGAAACTGAGTGAGCTCAACTGTGAATGGTCCTGGCATTCTAAAAAAGTGTCAAGGGAAGCCAGTTTGGATTTGGCTTCACTCCTATCTAATCGCATTGAGAGCATAGGTCATTGACAGAAACAACTTGAATTGTTGCACCTCCTTTTGATTTCCTCCAGCGGCTAGCTAGCTAAAATTGTCCCTTTCCTTTAGGCCTATACAGTATATCACGGTCACAAGGCATATTAACCAACAGATTATAGAGCAAACAACGCAATTATCACAACATATAGGTTGTAACCGCTACTGTCTGTTACACAAACATGTTCAATCATAGAGACATGTACAGATATCACGCTTGTTGTTGGCCGACTTTTATGGAGAAGTTAGATTTTATTTGTCTCCACTATTGACTTAACGTTGTTTATGACCAGGCTCTTTGCAGTTAAGTAAGTTTGATGTGCGTCAGTGCATGCCGTTAACATTCCCATCAGCAGGTAACTTTCAGATAATGGTCCTTTTTCCAGTCTCATTCATCATCACTGTCCCGAGTGGGCTTCTCTGTGTGTGCATCCATCAGACTATACTGTCAACCAGAGAGTTCCCCCCTCCAGCGATCTATTCAATATGAATAAACATAAAGGAAACTAACGTGTAGAGAAGTAACACCATGTGTGTGTATCACATGGGTATGTGTGAATCTCACTCCCCAGACTGAAGTAGACCCACTTATGGCGCGACTGGTAAGATGCTTCAGCAGGGCGGTCACGTACGTTTGCAAGGAAAGGTCCTGTGCTCGAGCCTAGGTATGAGCCGATTCAGGAGGAAGCGGTACTTGCTAGGCAAGCTGCGTGAGGTCCGTTACAGGTGGTGCGGTGACCCAGATCTGCAGTTTCGCTCAGATCAATCCTGGGGACTGGGGTTGCTGTAGAGTAAGTTAGGGGTGTGAATGTAGAAACTTACTCCTTAGCCTGAAGTTGTGCCGCTGAGGAGCTTGCTTTTCAGTGGCGCGACTGGTAAGACGATTCAGGAGGGTGGACAGTGTGTTTGAAAGGCAGGCGCCAAATAGATCGAAAGAACATTCTGTGTTGTAGAATGCAACAAAATCTAGAGGAAAAAGAAACACACACCTATTTAGGCGAGGTGCTGGCTAGCAGAGTGGAAAACTTGAAAATAAAGGAGAGCTGCACACTCTAAGAGCTCAGATGCAAAAAATGAATGCCCAACGTTTCGACAGGCAAACTGTCTTCACCAGGGTATGAACGCAACACATTCATTATTAATGAAACATGGGCCCATCGGAGAAGAGAGAGGAGAGGAATCAGAGAGACAGCCTGGACAAGTGAGGGATGGAGGGTTGGAGGTGGAGATGGTGGAGATCAACCGCAGTGGGAGAGGATGGGTAAATTTGAGCTATTTAGGTATGTGGTGTTGTAAGGCAATCCACAACTATGAACTATGTCAGCAATCCCACCTCCTGCCTTACAACACCTGTCTCGGAGTCACCGATTGCATTTATATAATTAGCTGATATGACCTCACAGCCTAACAATGTCCTACGATTCAGTCCTATGTTTGAATCAGATACACACCTTGGTGTGATAATATGTGAGAGCATGTGTTCCAAATGGCAACCTATTCTCTATACACTGCTCTACTTATGACCAGAGCCCATCAACAACAACTTGATTTACAACATGTTTTGCAAACACCAACTGTCAGGTTTGTGAGCCACTTTGGGTGGAACAGAATGGAAAAATTCAAACCAGCTACTTTTGTGTTATTTCAGGAAATACTGTAATAAAAGGGTTTGCTTTCCTCTAACCGAGTAATGTTGGTTACCTCTCAACAATGCAAAGACACCCCAAAAAGCCTGGAGTGACACCAATGCTTCTATGGAAAAACACCACAAGGGAAATAGTTAAATAACATACTTTTTATTCACTTGAAAACCATAAAATATTCTCTACCCGTTGAACTATTGTGATTATATAACTTTTATTCATCTTAATGAAGGTAGTGTAAATGTCTAGTGCTCTAAGTAAATACTATGAATTAGATTAAACAAATGTACATACACTACTGTTTTGTTTATGTCCGACCATATCTCCATTTGGCCTAAAAATGCTATTTCATTCTCAGTCCAGACAAGACTCAGCCCTCATGAATCCATGTACTTCATGACTAATATTATCCGTAGGTATTTTTTACTTCATGAGTTTGTAGGAAATAGCCCATAACATTATCGAACACAGCATTGCGCATCATCTTTATGCATGTGGATCATAAAATTATTGGAGCAAAGAGAGACCACTCAGACTGCTTTACAAAACAAGATAGAGCGCTGTTTATTCATAGGACAACTCATTTTTGGTTACAGAAACATCCAGTTGAAAATAAAATATTTCATAACTTCAAAATAAGCCTTTTTGGGGACAATCTCTCAGAATGCAACCTGTCACTCTCCGGATAATCCTATATTGTAGTATCATAACAATATTCCTATATCACATATCGTTCTGATGTAACAGTTTTAGTTTGCCATCAACTTCTAACTTACATTCAGACCAATTCAATTCACAAGCACTTGAGCAGGTAAGAGTTGCAGAAAGCTCCGCGAGGACAGTCGCACATTTTGCCGATTCTTGCGCCCTTTCTCACTGCGCACTGCTCTCCAACGTCGCACTGAAAAAAGAAGGAACACAAAATAAGACCGTGTGCGACATTTTTGCCAACAGATGCAAATGTCTGTGGGGCCATATCCACCTGTCACCACATCAGATCACATCATCCACAAAACATGGCACATGAACGCATTTAGTGAAAGTTAAAATGTTGAAATGTAGTTTTACGCGCCAGTTTAGGCAATCCGTTTTTCAAAATATAGGTCGTTCCATTTTTAGAAGGTTCGTTCAAATTGTTAAATTTACCGTAGGGACTTGGCCGAATTTCTTTTCCCAGAATGGAAGTCTCTTGGTCTGCAGCTTTTTAAGAACGTCATGTAGTGCTCCAAGCTGTGGGAAATATTGACACATTAGAATGAGAAATCCTTCCAAAGCAGACCTTTCAAATAGACAAAAATCTAATGCTCATTAACCATTAAAGTCGCAGGTTTTACTAGATAGAATAGAAACTAGATAGAAACTTACCAGTTGCTTTTCGTTGGTCAAATTCGGATCTTTGGGGTAGAAGTCTCTCACACTTCTTGTGTCGAGGTCCAATTCGGAATCCGAGTAGTCAATTTCAGCACTAAGAACGATGGACAGCAACACCGCGCAAACCACCGCTCTGGTCCATAGCCTGGAGCTCTCCATGGTCCTAATGAGATTGCGCACAGTAGAAGATATCATTCGTCTCCAAAAGGTCCGGTTCTAATACTCCAGTTACCGCAATCCAAACACCTTTTATCTGTGTACCGCCGTGGCCGAAGTCTATGACTTCCGTTGCGCCACCTTAACCATAGATTTTTCATGCGTAAGAGAGATGGCGTGGGTGAGTCATTACGTAAAGTTGGATGGCTTGTAATTGCTTAAAGTTGTGGGCGCTCCTACAAGGCACAGCTTACTCACTTTTTTTCATTGACGACATGAGATGTTTTCTATGACATGGTACAGTGCCTTCAGAAAGAATTCAGACCCCTTGACTTTTTCCACATTTTGTAACGTTACAGCCTTATTCTAAAATGGATTCAATTGTTTCACCCCTCATCAATCTACACACAATACCATCAATCATCAATCTACACACAATACCCCATAATGACAAAGCAAAAACAGTTTTTTTAACGTTTGCTCATTTATTTAAAAAAAAGAAATATCACATTTACATAAGTATTCAGACCCTTTACTCAGTACTTTGTTGAAGCACCTTTGGCAGGGATTACAGCCTCGATTCTTCTTCGGTATGATGCTAAAAGCTTGGCACTCTGCAGATCCTCTAAAGCTCTGTCAGGTTGGATGGGGAGTGTTGCTGCACAGCTATTTTCTGTTCTCTTCATAGATGTTCGATCGGGTTCAAGGCCTTGGTTTTGCTGGGCCACTCAAGGACATTCAGAGACGTGTCCCGAAGCCACTCCTGCATTGTCTTTGCTGTGTGCTTAGGGTCATTGTCTTGTTGGAAGGTGAGCCTTCGCCCCAGTCTGAGGTTCCGAGCGCTCTGGAACAGGTTTTCATCAAGGATCTCTCTGTACTTTGCTCCGTTCATCTTTGCCTTGTTCCTGACTAGTCTCCCGGTCCCTGCCACTGAAAAACATCCCCACGGCATGATGCTGCCACCACCATGCTTCACCGTAGGGATGGTGCCAGGTTTCCTCCAGATGTGACACTTGGCATTCAGGCCAAAGAGTTCAATCATGGTTTCATCAGACCAGAGAATCTTGTTTCTCGTGGTCTGAGAGTCTTTAGGTGGCTTTTGGCAAACTCCAAGCGGGCTATCATGTGCCTTTTACTGAGGAGTGGCTTCCGTCTGGCCACTCTACCATAAAGGCCTGATTGGTGGAGTGCTGAAGAGATGGTTGTCCTTCTGGAAGATTCTCCCATATCCACAGAGGAACTCTAGAGCTCTGTCAGAGCAACCATCGGGTTCTTGGTCACCTCCCTAACGAATGCCCTTCTCCCTCAATTGCTCAGTTTGGCTGGGTGGCCAGCTCTAGGAAGAGTCCTGGTGGTTCAAAACTTCTTCCATTTAAGAATGATGGAGGCCACTGTGTTCTTGGGGACCTTCAATGTTACAGAAATGTTTTTGTACCCTTCCCGAGCTGTGCCTCGACATAATCTTGTCTCTGAGCTCTACAGACAATTCCTTCGACCTCATGGCTTGGTTTTTGCTCTGGCATGCACTGCCATCTGTGGGACCTTATATAGACAGGTGTGTGCCTTTTCAAATCATGCCCAATCAATTGAATTTACCACAGGTGGACTCCAATCAAGTTGTAGAAACATCTCAAGGATGATCAATGGAAACAGGATGCACCTGAGCTCAATTTCGAGTCTCATATCAAAGGGTCTGAATACTTATGTAAATAAGGTATTTCTGTTTTTTATTTTTAATGCATTTGCAAAAATGTCTAAAAACCTGTTTTCACTTCGTGGTTATGGAGCATTGTGTGTACATTGCTGAGATGTTTTTATTTAATTTATCCATTGTAGAATAAGGCTGTAACTCAACAAAATGTGGAAAGGTCTGAATACTTTCCGAAGGCACTGTTTGTACCAGAAAGACCACCCCCATATGCATGTTGGACGGGATGACGTTTGGAGAGGGGTCATTTGTTGGCAGAGGAAAGACGGAAGAAAAAGTGTTGCTCGGATAGAGAATGCCGCTTGCAACGCCAGGGTTGAGAGTTCGAATCTCACGGAGGACCAGTACAAAACGTATGTACTCACAACTGTAAGTCGCCCTAAATAATAGCTTCTGCTAAATTACGTAAATAGTTACGCTATATCAGTGTAGGGGATTTTATCAAATAATTACACCAGTTTTATAGTGTATTTTGGACACATTACAGATTACACGTGAAAAAGAAAATGTAGGACTATAGTTTTAGTTACCTCTGGTGCCATGTGCTGTAAGTTTATGTCACATTTTCTCGCCAAATAATCATGGCATTCAGAAATCATCTTACGGCAAATATGTGACCATGTCTTTGTGTGTCACCTCTCCCCTCGTTCTGTGAAGAGACTTGGTTGGGAAACAGACTGAACTGGTCAGAACTGCACATGACGCACTACCCTACTCATCTTTAACCATTCTGTGCATTAAGACAATTAACCACAACACAAGCAGGGTTATCGTGTAGAGATGATCATTAGAAATATTGTCACAGATCACAGAAGGATATACTGTGTTGCTGTCTTGCGGTTACATTATGTTTTGTTCTTGATCATCTCGGTTTCTGACGGCAGCATCAAGTGTCTCCGGGTTCGGAGCTGGCTATTCACGAAACATCCGAGACATCTCTTTTGATCTCTTGTTTCCGCGATATCCCAGTTTCCTGTCTGTCAGCCCGAGACGGAGATGAGGACTTGAGCGCTTTGATTGCGCTGGAGCTGCTGCGCGTTTGTGTGAGTCACTACTCTATTTTCCAATTACCGACTTAGACGCCGATAGGCCTATTAAAACATTTTTATTCACAGCAGATTAAAAAAACATGTTTATTAGCAGTGGTGGAAACGTACCCAATTTGTCATGGGCAACTTTTTCTCAAGTAAAAGTGAAAGTCACCCAGTGAAATGCCACTTGAGTAAAAGTCTAAAAGTATCTGGTTTTAAATGTACTTAAGTAAAGTGGTGGAAAAAGTACCCAATTGTCATACTTGAGTAAAAGTTTTAAAAAAGAGGAAAAAGTAAATGATATTGGCTACATCAAATGTTTTAAATAAGCAAACCAGTTGGCACAATTTTCTTGTTTAAAAAAAAATTAGGGACAGTCGGGTGCAGGTTTCTTACCGTTCCACTCAAGCCAATTTCCATAACTAATTTGTTATTATTTGTGATCAGTTTGCTTTGCTTTTATTGAACGTAGGTCTACACAAAGATGTCTGCATTTGTGTTGAGTTGTGATGTTTTGCATTGTGTTGTTGCCATGGTTTTATTCAACAGCAAATCAGCTGCTAGTAGAGCTTCTCCTCTCATTCATGTATTTCCTAACTAGACCCAACAACAAAGCACCAATTAACCTACAAATGGAGGGTCAAGGAAATGAATCTTTTTATTGATCATGGTGGCAGCCAAAGCCAACCCACATTCTGGGAAATTCAGATAATTAGAACCAGATTTCTGTCAGACCAAATAAATCAACCTTGGTGGTATACATAGGGCCTACTTCAATCCATCAATGTAGAAGGCGTCAGGCACTGACTGCAAAACTTAGTCTGGCTCGACTTTTTACTGCAACAACAGTAGTTACTCCATATATGCTTTTTTAAATCTACAATTGAATGGAAAAGTTTCATTAGACAAGACTCCAATATTTGTGTTGATCTGTCACACATAAAACACAAAAATACCAACAAGCAGAACAAACACAACAAACACAGTCAACACCACACAATGTCATATAAAGAGCTCCAGACCATGATATTTATTGATTGATTTTATTTTATGTTTGTGTGTGTGTGTGTGTGTTTAGGAGTGCAATAGGGAGGAGACAAGTGAAAATACAGTAGAAAAGTACAAGAGAGAGACAGGATCCAGGTTAAATGTTATCCAACTTGTTTTCCCTGAGTGAGGGATTCTGTTATGATGGTATGAAGGCACACTTCCTTTCTCAGCTCTTCTAAGAGCCATCAAATCAAATCAAAATTATTTATATAGCCCTTCGTACATCAGCTGATATCTCAAAGTGCTGTACAGAAACCCAGCCTAAAACCCCAAACAGCAAGCAATGCAGGTGTAGAAGCACGGTGGCTAGCAAAAACTCCCTAGAAAGGACAAAACCTAGGAAGAAACCTAGAGAGGAACCAGGCTATGTGGGGTGGCCAGTCCTGTTCTGGCTGTGCCGGGTGGAGATTATAACAGAACATGGCCAAGATGTTCAAATGTTCATAAATGACCAGCATGGTCAAATAATAATAATCACAGGCAGAACAGTTGAAACTGGAGCAGCAGCATGGCCAGGTGGACTGGGGACAGCAAGGAGTCATCATGCCCGGTAGTCCTGAGGCATGGTCCTAGGGCTCAGGTCCTCAGAGAGAAGAAAGAAAGAGAGAAAGAGAGAATTAGAGAGAGCATACATAAATTCACACAGGACACCGGATAGGACAAGAGAAGTACTCCAGATATAACAAACTGACCCTAGCCCCCCGACACATAAACTACTGCAGCATAAATACTGGAGGCTGAGACAGGAGGGGTCAGGAGACACTATGGCCCCATCCGATGACACCCCCGGACAGGGCCAAACAGGAAGGATATAACCCCACCCACTTTGCCAAAGCACAGCCCCCACACCACTAGCCATGCATTTACACTGCAGCTGTCATCCACACGAAGAACACTATATACTGTATATTTACTCAAAATGTAAAGTGTTTGTCCCATGTTTCATGAGCTGAAGTAAAAGATCCCAGATATTTCCATATGCACAAAAAGCTTATTTCTCTCCAATTTGGTGCACAAATTTGTTTACATCTCTGTTTGTGAGCATTTCTCCTTTTCCAAGATAATCCATCCATCTGTTGTGGCATATCAAAGGCTGATTAAACAGCATGATCATTACACAGGTGCACCTTTTGCAGGAGACAATAAAAGTACCACGGATGTCTCAAGTTTTGAAGGAGCGTGCAATTGGCATGATGACTGCAGGAATGTCCACCAGAGCTGTTGCCAGAGAATTGAATGTTCATTTCTCTACCATAAACCGGCTACAACGTCGTTTTAGAGCCTCCACATCCGGCTTCTTTATCTGAGACCAGCCACCCAGACAGCTGATGAAACTAGGCAGTATTTTTGTGTGTAATAAAGCCCTTTTGTGGGGAAAACTAATTCTGATTTGCTGGGCCTGGCTCCCCAGTGGGTAGGCCTGGCTCCCAAGTGGGTGGGCATTTGCCCTCCCAGGCCTATCCATGGCTTTGCCCCTGCCCGTGTGAAATCCATAGATTAGGGCATAATTCATTCATTTCAATTGACTGATTTCCTTATATAAACTGCAACTCAGTAAGATGGTTGAAATTGTTCCATGTTGCGTTGACTGTTTTTCAGTATATATATATATAGCTACATCTGTTCTTCATGCACACATTCCAGATATAACTGCAGCCAAGTTGGAGGGTGAAGTTGCCCTAGAAACTGATCTTGGTCAGCTTTCCATTTCCTCACTAATGGTTAAGGTTAAGATTGGTGGAGGGGACACTGGATCTGTACCTAGGGGAAACTTCACCCTGGAGCCAGTTACAATCCACATTCATAGTCCACATTATGCTGACCTGACAGAAAAGTTGTTAACTTTCCACTAATCCAAAACTTGTAATGAAATCCAAAACTTTCCAGGTTTCCAACACCCAGCAATTTGTTGCAGATACTAAATTAAAAGGCCATAACAATTGTTTGTGTGTGTGTGTTACAGCCTGTGGTGTGTGTGTGTGTGTGTGTGTGTATTACTGCTTGTGTGTGAGTGTGTGTTACTGCCTGTGTGTGTTATTGCCTGCTTGTGTATCAATGTTGCCTTCCTGTCTTTGAAGTAAATTCCTAGCTGAAAGGCGTTGCTGTTATGTAGGAGATCTCATCCTTCATTATTTCCTCCCTTAATTATCCCTTTCTCCCCTCTTCCTTCTCTCTTCCATCTTCCTCCCCTCTTTCTCCCTTCTTCATTCTCTCTTCCTCCCCTCTTCCTTCCATCTTCCTCCCTTCTTCATTCTCTCTTCCTCCCCCTTTCCTTCTCTCTTCCTCCCCTCTTCCTTCCATCTTCCTCCAATCTTTTTCCCTTCTTCATTCTCTCTTCCTCCCCTCTTTCTCCACTCTTCCTCCCCCCTTCCTCCCCTCTTCCTCCCCTCTTCCTCTCCTCTTCCTCCCCTCTTCTTCCCCTCTTCCTCCCCTCTTCCTCCTCTCTTCATTCCATCTTCCTCCTTTCTCCCTAATAAGATCCCACTTCTGCTGTTGTTTGTCTTATCGAGACTCCCAAATCCTCTCTTTGTAGCCTATCTCCCCTGTGTGTGTGTGTGCTTGCATGTGTGTGTGCTTGCGTGTGTGTGTGTATGAGCGTGCATGTGTGTGTGCATGCATGCGTGCATGTTTGTGTGTGTGTTTCAGTAGGGTCTAATTATCAAGCCAAAAAGGACTTTGCGATGCTGCCATTGATTCTACGTGGGAGTGGATGATTACGTCCTTCTCACCTCAGATATTTAAATGTTGTTTACTCTCTCACAGTAGAGGGCAATCATAAGATCTGGGCTCAAATGAACACAAAGAAGATGGCTGAATCCCAACTGGCAGCCTATTCCCTATATGGCTTTGCTCAAAAGTAGAGCACTATATATACAGTATAGGGAATGTGGTGCCATTTGGGACGTAGAGGAGAAGACAGCATCCTGCTCTGCACCCAGCTGCTGCGTCATGGCAGAGGGAGTTGGAACAAAGCTAGAAATCTTGTCCTTCGTGGGAATAAACTTGGACTTGCGCCTCACGTCTTTCTTGAGAAGATTCATTGTATACTCACACACACACACACACACACACACACACACACACACACACACACACACACACACACACACACACACACACACACACACACACACACACACACACACACACACACACACACACACACACACACACAGTCTTCTTTATCTTTATCCCCATCAGCTGATGCTGGGGTCCAATTCGTCTCTGATCTGTGAGTTGAGTTTTTAGTTCAGTTTAGTTTTATGTAGTATATGGCAGCTAAAAGCAGGGTTGCCAAAGTTACAACTTGTTTGGAAAGCTCTGGGAAAAGTAGACTTTCAATATGTAAGAAAGTTAGACTGTCTCCTCTCTAACCTTCCTGTCTATTTCTGTGGAACCTCTTGAGCTTTGCTGTGGTGAAGCTGTGATTACCTGCACCACCAAGTCAAATCTGCTCTATCCTCATCTCTTCTCCATCTCCTCTCCTCTCCTTCATCTGCACTGATTGGAAAATACTTGGCAGGTGAAAACAATATGGTGGCTGCTCATCATTAGGCTGGCTTACACCTGGTCAGTCCTTTCAGATAAGAGCAATCAAGGAAAGGAGATGAGGATAGAAGCGGTTATGGAGCGGGCCAAGAGCTTCAAGTTCCTTGGCATCCACATCACTAAGGACTTAACATGGTCCACACACACCCATACAGTCGTGAAGAGACCTGTAACTTCTTCTTTAAGAGGCTCCTCTGTCCCCCACTCGTTACCTGTATTAATGACACCTGTTTGAACTTGTTATCAGTATAAAAGACACCTGTCCACAACCTCAAACAGTTACACTCCAAACTCCACTATGGCCAAGACCAAAGAGCTGTCAAAGGACACCAGAAACAAAATTGTAGACCTGCACCAGGCTGGGAAGACTGAATCTGCAATAGGTAAGCAGCTTGGTTTGAAGAAATCAACTGTGGGAGCAATTATTAGGGAATGGAAGAAATACAAGACCACTGATAATCTCCCTCGATCTGGGGCTCCACGCAAGATCTCACCCCGTGATCACAAGAACGGTGAGCAAAAATCCCAGAACCACACGGGGGGACCTAGTGAATGACCTGCAGAGAGCTGGGACCAAAGTAACAAAGCCTACCATCAGTAACACACTATGCTGCCAGGGACTCAAATCCTGCAGTGCCAGACGTGTCCCCCTGCTTAAGCCAGTACATGTCCAGGCCCGTCTGAAGTTTGCTCGAGAGCATTTGGATGATCCAGAAGAAGATTGGGAGAATATCATATGGTCAGATAAAACCAAAATATAACTTTCTGGTAAAAACTCAACTTGTCGTGTTTAGAGGACAATGAATGGGGCCATGTATCGTGAGATTTTGAGTGAAAACCTCCTTCAATCAGCAAGGGCATTGAAGATGAAACGTGGCTGGGTCTTTCAGCATGACAATGATCCCAAACACACCGCCCGGGCAACGAAGGAGTGGCTTTGTAAGAAGCATTTCAAGGTCATGGAGTGGCCTAGCCAGTCTCCAGATCTCAACCCCATAGAAAATCTTTGGAGGGAGTTGAAAGTCCGTGTTGCCCAGCAACAGCCCCAAAACATCACTGCTCTAGGGGAGATCTGCATGGAGGAATTTGGCCAGAATACCAGCAACAGTGTGTGAAAACCTTGTGAAGACTTACAGAAAACGTTTGACCTCTGTCATTGCCAACAAAGGGTATATAACAAAGTATTGAGATAAACTTTTGTTATTGACCAAATACTTATTTTCCACCATCATTTGCAAATAAATTCATTAAAAATCCTACAATGTGATTTTCTGGATTTTTTTTATTCTAATTTTGTCCGTCATAGTTGAAGTGTACCTATGATGAAAATTACAGGCCTCTCTCATCTTTTTAAGTGGGAGAACTTGTACAATTGGTGGCTGACTAAATACTTTTTTTGCCCCACTGTAGGTGGAGAGAGGAAAGAGAAAGGTGGAGAAAGGAGGGAGGGAGGGAGAAAGAGAAGGAAGAGAGAAACAAAATGAGTCTTATCAAGAGAGGAGAAGTGATCTCTGTCCAGTGCTATAATTACAGCTGGCCAATGCCACTGTCACCTACATGCTTCATTAGTACAGGGCCCATCACTGCCACAACACGCTTTTATGGACCCTGATGTAAGAGAGGGAGGAGGAGGACATGAGGGCACGGTGAAGCTGCTCCTCGGGTCGGTCAATTGTTCTGTGTCTGTGATCTTAACTTTTTCTCTTCCTCTCTATCTCTCTCTCGGTCTCTGTCTGTCTTTTCTCTTCCTCTCTATCGGTCTCTGTCTGTCTTTTCTCTTCCTCTCTCTCTCTGTCTGTCTTTTCTCTTTCCTCTCTCTCTCGGTCTCTGTCTGTCTTTTCTCTTCCTCTCTATCTCTCTCTCGGTCTCTGTCTGTCTTTTCTCTTCCTCTCTATCTCTCTCTCGCTCTCTGTCTGTCTTTTCTCTTCCTCTCTATCGATCTCTGTCTGTCTTTTCTCTTCCTCTCTCTCTCTCTCGGTCTCTGTCTGTCTTTTCTCTTCGTCTCTATCTCTCTCTCGGTCTCTGTCTGTCTTTTCTCTTCCTCTCTATCTCTCTCTCGGTCTCTGTCTGTCTTTTCTCTTCCTCTCTATCTCTCTCTCGGTCTCTGTCTGTCTTTTCTCTTCCTCTCTATCTCTCTCTCGGTCTCTGTCTGTCTTTTCTCTCCTCGTATCTCTCTCCTCGTCTGTCATTCTGTCTTTGTCTCTCTTTCTCTCTCTGCTCTCTCTCACTCTCTCCTTTCTCTCTCCCTCCCTTTCTCTCTCCCGTCCTCTATCTCCAATTTTAACGTCTTCAGGCCTCTAATTTCTTTAATTCTTTTTTGTCAATGAGAGTGCCAATCAACACATACACACACACAGGTTTTGTGTTGATACCAGCTGTGACTCACACCTAATTGGTAGATAGCAAGTGAGGCAAGAGAAGGCATGTCCAAATCAAATCATATCAAATTGTATTGGTCACATACACATGGTTAGCAGACGTTAATGCGAGTGTAGTGAAATTCTTGTGCTTCTAGTTGCGACAATGCAGTATTATATAACAAGTAATCTAACGATTTCACAACAACTACCTTATACACACAAGTGTAAAGGAATTAATACATATATGTACATATAAATATATGGATGAGCGATGGCTGAATGGCATAGGCAAGATGCAGTAGATGGTATAGAGTACAGTATATACATGTGAGATGAGTAATGTAGGGTATGTAAACATTATATAAAGTGGCATTGTTTAAAGTGACTAGTGATACATTTATTACATCCAATTTTTAATTATGAAGTGGCTCGAGATTTGACTCAGAATGTTGGCAGCAGCCACTCAATGTTAGTGACGGCTGTTTGAGATAGAAGCTGGCTGTTTTGAGCTGGCTGTTTGAGAAGCTGGCTGTTTGAGATAGAAGCTGATAGAAGCTGGCTGTTTGAGATAGAAGCTGGCTGTTTGAGATAGAAGCTGGCTGTTTGAGATAGAAGCTGGCTGTTTGAGATAGAAGCTGGCTGTTTGAGATAGAAGCTGGCTGTTTGAGATAGAAGCTGGCTGTTTGAGATAGAAGCTGGCTGTTTGAGATAGAAGCTGGCTGTTTGAGATAGAAGCTGGCTGTTTGAGATAGAAGCTGGCTGTTTGAGATAGAAGCTGGCTGTTTGAGATAGAAGCTGGCTGTTTGAGATAGAAGCTGGCTGTTTGAGATAGAAGCTGGCTGTTTGAGATAGAAGCTGGCTGTTTGAGATAGAAGCTGGCTGTTTGAGATAGAAGCTGGCTGTTTGAGATAGAAGCTGGCTGTTTGAGATAGAAGATAGAAGCTGGCTGTTTGAGATAGAAGCTGGCTGTTTGAGATAGAAGCTGGCTGTTTGAGATAGAAGCTGGCTGTTTGAGATAGAAGCTGGCTGTTTGAGATAGAAGCTGGCTGTTTGAGATAGAAGCTGGCTGTTTGAGATAGAAGCTGGCTGTTTGAGATAGAAGCTGGCTGTTTGAGATAGAAGCTGGCTGTTTGAGATAGAAGCTGGCTGTTTGAGATGAGATAGAAGCTGGCTGTTTGAGATAGAAGCTGGCTGTTTGAGATGAGATAGAAGCTGGCTGTTTGAGATAGAAGCTGTTTGAGATAGAAGCTGGCTGTTTGAGATAGAAGCTGTTTTTCTGTCTCTCGGTCCCAGCTTTGATGCACCTGTACTGACCTCGCCTTCTGGATGATAGCGAGGTGAACAGGCAATGACTGGGGTGTTTGTTGTCCTTGATGATCTTTTTGGGCTTCCTGTGACATCGGGTGGTGTAGGTGTCCTGGAGGGCAGGTAGTTTGTCCCGGGTGATGCGGTGAGCAGACCTCACTACCCTCTGGAGAGCCTTACATCTGTGGGTGACAGGATGCTCTCGATTGTGCATCTGTAAAATTTTGTGAGTGTTTTTGGTGACAAGCCAAATTTCTTCAGCCTCCTGAGGCGCTGTTGCTCCTTCTTCACCACGCTGTCTGTGTGGGTGGATTTCAGTTTGTCTGTGATGTGTACGCTGAGGAACTTAAAACCTTCCACCTTCTACACTACTGTCCCGTCGATGTGGATGGGGGGATGTTCCCTCTGCTGTTTCCTGAAGTCCACAATCTCCTTTGTTTTGGTGACTTGAGTGTGAGATTATTTTCCTGACACCACACTCCGAGGGCCCTCACCTCCTCCCTGTAGGACGTCTCGTCGTTGTTGGTAATCAAGCCTCCCACTGTAGTGTCGTCTGCAAACTTGATGATTGAATTGGAGGCGTGCATGGCCACGCAGTCATGGGTGAACAGGGAGTACAGGAGAGGGCTGAGAACGTACCCTTGTGGGGCCCAAGTGTTGAGGATCAGAAGGGTGGAGATGTTGTTTCCTACCCTCACCACCTGGGAGTGTCCCCCTGAGCTGCATGCAACTGGAGCTCAGCATGCTAAATGCTGGGCTCCAGTCGATGAACAGCATTCTTACATAGGTATTCCTGTTGTCCAGATGGGTATGGTCAGTGTGCAGTGTGATTGCGATTGCGTCGTCTGTGGACCTATTGAGGCGGTAAGCAAATTGGAGTGGGTCTAGGGTGTCAGGTAGGGTGGAGATGATATGATCCTTGACTAGTTTCTCAAAGCACTTCATGATGACGGAAGTGAGTGCTATGGGCGATAGTCGTTTAGCTCAGTTACCTTAACTTTCTTGGGAACAGGAACAATGGTTGCCCTCTTGATGCATGTGGGAACAGCAGACTGGGATAGGGATTGATTTAATATGTCCGTAAACACACCAGCCAGCTGGTCTGCGCTCTGAGGACGCGGCTGGGGATGCCGTCTGGGACGGGCGTGTCTTGCGAGGGTTAACACGTTTAAATGTTTTACTCACGTTGGCTGCGGTGAAGGAGAGCCCGCATGTTTTGGTAGTGGGCCGTGTTGGTGGCACTGTAGTGTCCACAAAGTGAGCAAAGAAGCTATTTAGTTTGTCCGGGAGCGTTGAATTGTGACTCTACTTTGTCTATATACTGATGCTTAGCTTGTTTGATTGCCTTGCGGAGGGAATAGCTACACTGTTTGTATTCGGTCATGTTTCCGGTCACCTTGCCCTGATTAAAAGCAGTGGTTTGTGCTTTCAGTTTTGCTCGAATGCTGCCATCCATCCACGGTTTCTGGTTGGTAAGGTTTTAATTGTCGCTGTGGGTACAACATCACCGATGTACTTGTTAATAAACTCACTCACCGAATCAGTGTATACATCATTGTTGTTGTTCGACGCTATCTGGAACATATCCCAGTCGACGTGATCGAAGCAATCTTGAAGCATGGAATCAGATTAGTCGGACCAGCGTTGAACAGACCTGAGCACGGGCGTTTCCTGTTTTAGTTTCTGTCTATGGGCTGGGTGCAACAAAATTGAGTTGTGGTCAGATTTGCCAAAAGGAGGGCAAGGGAAGGCTTTGTATGCATCGCGGGA
>NW_027009189.1:0-51909 GCF_036934945.1 Oncorhynchus masou masou | reverse complement strand
GCTTTTTGTCCCTATGTTTTTCCCTTGATCCCCATTATTATTTGCACCTGTGTCTCGTTTCCCCTGATTGTATTTAAACCCTTTGTTTCCCAGTTCTGTGCTCTGTGTTTGTATGTTAGCACCCTGCCCTAGTGTTCTGTGTGCTCTTGTCGATTCCGGGTGAAGTTCTTGTGGTATTCTGTTTTTTGTTTTTGTTTATTTTTGGTGAGTTTCTTTTGAGGTCTTTTTGTGTTTTTCCTACCACCTTTTGGATTTGCCATTTTTTGTATTTTAGGATTTTTTCTTTATTAAATACACCGTCTTAAGTACTGCTGTGTCTGCCTCATCTTCTGGGTTCTGCTGTCTATTCGTGGCTCAGTTGGTTAAGTGACTGTTTCTCACTCCGGAGACCCAGGTTCGAAACCGGGTCCTGACAGAAACACAGAGCCAAAATGAACCCAGAGGCAGCCAGTTCCCAGGACCTTTTTGCCACGCTGTCCCACCACCAGGAGACTGTCCAACGCCACGAAGCCGCCTGGTTCAGCAAGAGGCCTTAATGGCTAGACATTCTCATCTTCTGTCGGAGATGCTGACTTCCATTAAGCAAATATCTGATCGACTTACCCCGGCAACAGTTTCCGTCCCAGTACCTCAGGTTCACGTACCCATGGCAGTTAACCCCTGGCTGAACCTCGTCTTCCACCTCCCCAACGGTTCTCAGGTGATCCAAGTGCTTGTAAAGGCTTTCACACTCAATGTTCTCTCTCCTTTGAGCTGCAACCCTCGTCGCTTCCCACCGACCGGTCTAAGATCGCATATATCATTACCCTGCTGTCGGAAAAAGCCCTGGCCTGGGCTACTGCTGTGTGGGATGCCCATAGTTCCTGCTGTGCCAGCTACTCTGCCTTTGCTGAGGAATTCAAACGAGTGTTTCAAGGCCCAAGCAGTGGTTCTGACTCAGCCAAACAGCTCCTGACTCTCCATCAAGGTTGGCGCAGCGTGACGGACTATGCCATCCAGTTCCGCACGGTGGCAGCAGCGAGTGGCTGGAACAACGAGGCGCTCACGGTGTGCTTTCTGAAAGGCCTTTCCGACACTATCCAAGATGAACTGGCCACTCGGGAACCACCGGACAATCTCGAGTCCCTGATCAAGTTGGCCTCACGCATTGACCAGCGTCTGAGAGAGAGAGAACTCAACCGTAGACCTCTAGCCCCTATCAGTCCCAGCTCCGAGTCCCCACCTTTATCATCGCTGGCTCCACCGGAACCCATGCAGATTGGACGCATCTCCCAGGCTGAGAGAGACCGCCGGATGAGGGAGCGACGCTGTCTATATTGCGGCAAACCGGGCCATTTCCGTTCCACGTGTCCCGGGCTCCAGGGAAACGCTCTGTCCCGTACAGACCGGGGGAACTGTAACGGGAAACATAACCTCCTCCCATCCGTCCAACTCCCGTCTGCTCATTCCAGTCACCCTCTCCTGGGACAACCACAAGCTTCACCTTCAAGCCTTGGTAGACTCTGGAGCCGCAGGTAACTTCATGGATGGTGTCTGGGCGAAGGAGAATGGCATTCCCTCTGAACCTCTAAGTGACCCCATGAGGGTTACTACATTGGATGGAAGCCCTTTGGGATCTGGACTTGTCACTCATGTCACTACCTCCTTGAGACTTTCAGTTTCACAACACCAGGAATTGATGAACTTTCATTTGATCTCCTGTTCCGAGTTCCCTCTCGTCCTTGGATACCCCTGGCTTCACAGCCATAACCCTCACATCGACTGGTCTGTGGGCACTATCAAGCAGTGGGGTCCCACGTGCCAAGCTACTTGTATTTTCCAGAATTCCCCGAGTTCTACTCCCGAGTCTTTAGAATCCATCGACCTGACCCGAGTTCCCGAGTGTTACCATGACCTCAAACTGGTGTTTAGCAAACAGAGGGCCACCATGCTACCACCCCATAGATCTTACGATTGCCCCATCGACCTGTTTCCGGGCACTTGCCCCCCAGGGGTCGGATCTTTCCCCTATCTCCACCCGAACGAGCTGCTATGGATACCTACATCAAGGACTCTCTGGAAGCAGGCCTCATGCGTCCATCAACCTCCCCGGCGGGAGCAGGGTTTTTCTTTGTGGCCAAGAAAGATGGTGGATTACGTCCTTGCATCGACTACCGGGGACTCAATGACATAACCGTCCGTAACCAAGTTACCCGCTACCCCTTATGGCCACAGCCTTCGAGCTGCTCCAGGAAGCAGTTGTTTTCACTAAGCTTGACCTGCGGAACGCATACCATCTTGTGCGGATCAGACCTGGTGACGAGTGGAAGACCGCTTTCAACACGCCTACTGGTCACTATGAATACTTGGTGATGCCCTTCGGCCTGACCAACGCCCCAGCGGTGTTCCAAGCGCTCATAAACGATGTGCTTAGGGATATGCTTAACATATTTGTGTTCGTTTACTTGGATGACATCCTCATCTTTTCGAGCTCCCTTCAAGAACACACTAAGCATGTCAGACAAGTACTCAAACGCCTCCTGGACAGCCATCTGTACGTTAAGCCGGAAAATGTGAATTCCATTCATCCCGAGTACAATTCCTGGGATTTGTAGTGGAACCCGGTCGAGTCCAAATGGACCCTAGGAAGGTAGGGGCGGTAGCGGATTGGCCCACCCCCAAATCCGTTAAGGATGTTCAGCGTTTCCTGGGCTTCACAAACTTTTACCGCAAGTTCATCAAGAACTTCAGTTTGGTGGCAGCTCCTCTCTCAGCTTTAACCAAAGGTGGCAATGCAAGGTTTGTGTGGGGAAGAGAAGCTGAGACGGCCTTCCAAGGACTCAAGCAGCGCGTCCTCTCTGCTCCCATCCTGATACTACCGACTACGGATGAACCATTTGTGGTGGAGGTAGACGATCAGAGGTTGGTGTTGGAGCTGTCCTGTCTCAGAGGGGTGAAGACAAGAAGCTTCATCCGTGCGCTTTCTTCACACCGGCTTACCCCGACTGAGAGGAACTACGATGTGGGGATCGTGAACTCCTAGCGGTTAAGATGGCATTGAAGGAATGGAGACACTGGCTCGAGGGGGCTTCTCACCCGTTTCAAGTGCTTACGGACCACAAAATCTGGAGTATATCCAGCAGGCGAAGCGATTGAACTCTAGACAAGCTAGATGGTCTCTTTTCTTCAATCGATTCCAGTTTATCCTCACCTATCGGCCCGGGTCGAAGAATCTCAAACCGGATGCCCTGTCCCGAGTCTACGCTCCTGCCATTCGAGATGACACGGACATGCCTGTCCTTCCTGCTGCTAAGATTGTGGCTCCGATCTCGTGGCAAGTTGAGGATACCGTGAGACGTGCTCAAGCTAGCGAACCGGACCCTAAAGGAGGCCCTGCCAATCGGTTGTTTGTCCCCAAGGCAGTGAGGACTCAGGTCCTTCTGTGGGGGCACTCCTCGCGCCTCACCTGTCATCCGGGCGTAGGTCGCACCTTGGAGTTCATCCAGCGTAAGTTCTGGTGGCCTACCATAAGAGAAGACGTTGCCACTTTCGTCAATGCCTGCCCCGTGTGCTGCCAGGGCAAATCTTCTCACCTCCGCCCTCAAGGACTCCTTCATCCTTTACCTGTTCCCCACAGACCCTGGTCCCATATCTCATTGGACTTTATTACTGGACTTCCTCCATCCCATGGCAATACTACTATCCTAGTCATAATCGACAGGTTTTCAAAGGCGGCCAGGTTCGTCCCTCTGACTAAGTTACCTTCTGCCAAGGAAACGGCTGAGTTGGTAATTAATCATGTGTTCCGAGTCTTCGGCATTCCTCAAGATGTGGTTTCTGACAGAGGTCCCCAGTTCGCCTCAAGGTTTTGGAAGGCCTTCTGCCAACTCATGGGGGCTTCTGCCAGTCTATCTTCAGGGTACCATCCGGAGTCCAACGGCCAAACAGAGAGGATGAATCAAGAGCTGGAAACCACCCTCCGATGTATGACTCGTGACAACCCGTCCACATGGTCATCCTTTATTGTTTGGGCCGAATACGCGCACAACACCTTGCGCTCCTCCTCCACTGGTATGTCCCCGCACGAGTGTCAGTTTGGCTATGCTCCTCCATTGTTCCCGGACCAGGAGGCAGAAGTCAGAGTGCCTTCAGCCTTGAGGTTCGTCAGACGCTGTCGGCTTATGTGGAGGAAGACCCGTCTTAATCTGATGCGTTCCTCACAGAGGTATCAACAACAAGCCAACAGACGTCGCCGTCCCGGGCCTACCCTGCGCCCGGCCAGAGAGTCTGGCTTTCCACAAGAGACTTACCTCTACGGGTGGAGTCTCGCAAGCTGTCCCAAAAATACATCGGTCCCTTCAAGGTTGCCAGGAGAGTTAACCCAGTTTCTTATCGCCTACACTTACCCAGATCCCTTAAGATTAATCCCACATTTCATGTGTCATTGTTAAAACCTGTTGTTTTTTCTCCCCTTGTCCCGGCAGACAGACCTCCCCTCCGCCTCGTGTCATTGGAGGCCAGCCGGCTTATACCGTCCACCGGATACTGGATTCCCGCCGGGTGCAGCGGTCCTGGCAGTATCTGGTGGACTGGGAAGGCTACGGTCCTGAGGAGCGCTCCTGGGTTCCTGCCAAAGACATCCTGGACCCTGACCTCATTCGTCAGTTCAGGGTCCTCCACCCTGAGAGAGCTGGTAGGAACGTCAGGAGCCGTTCCTAGGGGGATTCTGTCAGGATTTGGCCAGGGTTGTTCCGGGTTTTGGTCAGTAGATGTCCCCATTGTGCTTTTTGTCCCTATGTTTTTCCCTTGATCCCCATTATTATTTGCACCTGTGTCTCGTTTCCCCTGATTGTATTTAAACCCTTTGTTTCCCTCAGTTCTGTGCTCTGTGTTTGTATGTTAGCACCCTGCCCTAGTGTTCTGTGTGCTCTTGTCGATTCCGGGTGAAGTTCTTGTGGTATTCTGTTTTTTGTTTTTGTTTATTTTTGGTGAGTTTTTTTGAGGTCTTTTTGTGTTTTTCCTACCACCTTTTGGATTTGCCATTTTTTGTATTTTAGGATTTTTTTCTTTATTAAATACACCGTCTTAAGTACTGCTGTGTCTGCCTCATCTTCTGGGTTCTGCTGTCTATTCGTGGCTCAGTTGGTTAAGTGACTGTTTCTCACTCCGGAGACCCAGGTTCGAAACCGGGTCCTGACACCCTGGTCATAGAGGCTTTTTATTCTCTATTTTGGTTGGGCCAGGGTGTGACTAGGATGGGCATTCTATGTTCTTTTTTCTCTATGTTTTTGTATTTATTTGTTTTTGGCCGGGTATGGTTCTCAATCAGGGACAGCTGTCTGTTGTTGTCTCTGATTGAGAACCATACTTAGGTAGCCTTTTCCCACCTGTGTGTTGTGGGTAAGTATTTTTCCGTGTGTACCTCGTTGCGTCACGGTCTTTGCTGTTTACCTGTTTGTTTTTTGGTTGTTTCGGTTTCACTTTCATTAAAAGATGTGGAACTACATGCACGCTGCACCTTGGTTGATTTATGATAGGGAGTTTGAGGATAGCGAGTGTGACACAATGCTCATTCCTGATTGAGGATTTTAGACACATCTGACAGAGTTGACCAAATCTCCGGACACATCTTTTAGGATTCACAATTTTGAATCACAGAGGGCTATTGCAAGAAATGACAGTTGTAGTCGGAAGTTTACATACACTTAGGTTGGAGTCATTAAAACTTGTTTTTCAACCACTCCACACACTTCTTGTTAACAAACTATAGTTTTGGCAAGTCGGTTAGGACATCTACTTTGTGCATGACCCAAGTCATTTTCCCAACAATTGTTAACAGACAGATTATTTCACTTATAATTCACTGTATCACAATTCCAGTGGGTCAGAAGTTTACATACACTAAGTTGACTGTGCCTTTAAACAGCTTGGAAAATTCCAGAAAATTATGTCATGACTTTAGAAGCTTCTGCTGGGCTAATTGACATCATTTGGGTCAATTGGAGGTGTACCTATGGATGGATTTCAAGGCCAACCTTCAAACTCAGTGCCTCTTTGCTTGACATCATGGGAAAATCTAAATAAATCAGTAAATTGTAGACCTCCACAAGTCTGGTTCATCCTTGGGAGCAATTTTCAGGAAGAAGACGCGATCTGTCTCCTAGAGATGGCCGTACTTTGGTGCCTAAGTGCAAATCAATCTCAGAACAACAGCAAAGGACCTTGTGAAGATGCTGGAGGAAACAGGTATACAAGTATCTATATCCACAGTAAAATGAGTCCTATATCGACATAACCTGAAACGCTGCTCAGCAAGGAAGAAGCCACTGCTCCAAAACTGCCATAAAAAAAGCCAGACTACGGTTTGCAACTGCACATGGGGACAAAGATTGTACTGTCGTGTCTTTACTATCATTAAATTGAAGACTTAGTTTTTATCAAAGATTCTCTGTAATTAGTATTACGCAATCAAACTGATTAATCATGTAACTATAATTAACTAGGACGTCAGGGCACCAAGGAAAATATTCAGATTACAAAGTTATCATTTCCTAAAATAACTTTTCAGGTATTTCCATAGTCTAATGATTAATGAATTATTTACTTTACCCCTCGTTAGTCTCATTCCAAACGTCGTAAATTGTTGGTTATCTGCACGAACCCAGTCTTCACTATGAGTCATCCATACATTAATTGTCTTAAATCATGTATTTATTACTAACCAAGTAATTCACAGAAATGCATAAACAAAGTCAATATGGTTACAAGAAATGATAGGGGAATGTGCCCTAGTGGGCTAAACCGGCATCGCGGGTTGGTGGACAAAACTGGGATTGGGGGTCAGCTGAGAAGTCACTACAGAGTTGATAATTCTAACAATTGAAATGCTAATCCTTAGCACATGAATACTCACTCATTAGGGAACAATTGCAATCAATATATATATTTACACTCAGTGTGTCATCTTGATCGCTGGTGAAAAGTTTATTTATTTTTTAGAATTGTCCGTCTCTCTCCCTCTCTCTCTGTTGTGGTTAGAGTAGATTGTTCAGAGTGACATTCATTCATTCGTTATAGAATGGGTGTTTCGGAGGTTGTCGTTCTTCGCGTTCAATGAATTCCTAGCTGCAGACTAGTAATTCATATCAAAGACTTGTTCTTATTCTGTCGGTATCGATAGTCTAAGAGTTTAACCATGTGGTATGGTTAAAAGATTCAGCAATGGTCTGCAACCTTTGTACTCCCGTGATTGAGAGAAACATGGTCTACTCGAGAATTTCACTAAGTTGGGTTTTATTCGGAATTGCAGAAAAGGGGCTGTCGCAGGATGCCTAACTGGGCTCAGGGGCGGTCCTCTGATTTAGTTAAACTCAATAGGGAATTGGAGTTTCCTTCATTAAAAACAGTCCAAAATCACATCACACAATTTTACAAACAGTATCATACTCACTCATTCATCTTATACAACAATTAGATGTAAACCTCATATCTGAGGCTATTATATAAACAGTGTTATGGTAATGTGGCCACACCGTCTCCCGTGAGCTTCCCCAAGTTGTAACAAATTAACCAGTTCGTAGCTGGATTCTTCACCGATTTTTAGACCTTCTCCGGAACATGAGATTTGTTCGGACTTCAAGTTCTGTGAGGTGGAAGAAATTCCTTTGTTCTCTATGAAAATTCACTCTGTCTCTTGTACTGGGTGGTCATGAGGCAGGGTCTTCTCCTCAGGAATTTACGACCTCTCTCTGACCACAGCAGCCTAGTTGAAGGAGGCAAGGGGGAGGCAGAAAGAGGGGGATGGGGCTTGCTGTACTCAAAGAGGGCAACGTCATGACCATCATTATGTTATAATGACCATCATTATGTTTGGAGGAAAAATGGGGAGGCTTGCAAGCCGAAGAACACCATTCCAACCGTGAAGCACTGAAGTAGCAGCATCATGTTGTCGGTGTGCTTTGCTGCAGGAGGGACTGGTCCACTTCACAAAATAGATGGCATCATGAGGCAGGAAATTTATGTGGATATATTGAAGCAACATCTCAGGACATTCATGTAACAGAGCCATGCGCTGCCACCTACAGAGTACTGTGTGTTGGTTTAATCCAGTATTTATTGGAGTGGCATGACATATTTCAGAGAAAGCTAGTAGAATGTGGGCCAGCTGGCTGAGGCTGTCCTGCTGAGTGGAGCTCCCATTGGGACCAGTGCCACTGCCACCTCTCAGCTGTGCTCTGTGTCTGATGGAACAGAGCCGTGTGTGTGCGTGCGTGTGCGCGCAGGATCTGATGGGAAGGGTGTCTTCACAGGTAGACTGACCTGTAGATATTTTAGTCTGGGTTTAGGTCCTCCTGAAGCAGCATGAATAGTGCTTTACATTCATGTGGATGACATTAAGTACTGAATAGGGAAAGCTAAACTATTACATGATCTGTGCTCTCTTGATTATGAGGGTTTGAACATTCATTTACAATCATGTTCTTTTGATTTTATGACTGCATACATGCTCTTAGTGACATTGTGTAATGGGCCTGCGTGTGCGTGTGTAGAGTGTTTTATGGGCTGGATGACTGGAGTTGATGTCTCCTTCCGTCACAGCCTCTCCAGTCACAGCCCTCTCCTTCCGTCACAGCCTCTCCAGTCACAGCCCTCTCCTTCCGTCACAGCCTCTCCAGTCACAGCCCTCTCCTTCCGTCACAGCCTCTCCAGTCACAGCCCTCTCCTTCCATCACAGCCTCTCCAGTCACAGCCCTCTCCTTCCGTCACAGCCTCTCCAGTCACAGCCCTCTCCTTCCGTCACAGCCTCTCCAGTCACAGCCCTCTCCTTCCGTCACAGCCTCTCCAGTCACAGCCCTCTCCCGTCACAGCCTCTCCAGTCACAGCCCTCTCCTTCCGTCACAGCCTCTCCAGTCACAGCCCTCTCCTTCCGTCACAGCCTCTCCAGTCACAGCCCTCTCCTTCCGTCACAGCCTCTCCAGTCACAGCCCTCACAGCCTTCCATCACAGCCTCTCCAGTCACAGCCCTCTCCTTCCGTCACAGCCTCTCCAGTCACAGCCCTCCTCCTTCCTCCAGTCACAGCCTCTCCAGTCACAGTCACAGCCCTCCTTCCGTCACAGCCTCTCCAGTCACAGCCCTCTCCTTCCGTCACAGCCTCCAGTCACAGCCCCTCCGTCCAGCCTTCCAGTCACAGCCCTCTCTTCCGTCACAGCCTCTCCAGTCACAGCCCTCTCCTTCCGTCACAGCCTCTCCAGTCACAGCCCTCTCCTTCCGTCACAGCCTCTCCAGTCACAGCCCTCTCCTTCCGTCACAGCCTCTCCAGTCACAGCCCTCTCCTTCCGTCACAGCCTCTCCAGTCACAGCCCTCTCCTTCCGTCACAGCCTCTCCAGTCACAGCCCTCTCCTTCCGTCACAGCCTCTCCAGTCACAGCCCTCTCCTTCCGTCACAGCCTCTCCAGTCACAGCCCTCTCCTTCCGTCACAGCCTCCCAGTCACAGCCCTCACAGCCTCTCCAGTCACAGCCCTTCCTTCCATCACAGCCTCTCCAGTCACAGCCCTCTCCTTCCGTCACAGCCTCTCCAGTCACAGCCCTCTCCTTCCGTTACAGCCTCTCCAGTCACAGCCCTCTCCTTCCGTCACAGCCTCTCCAGTCACAGCCCTCTCCTTCCATTACAGCCTCTCCAGTCACAGCCCTCTCCTTCCGTCACAGCCTCTCCAGTCACAGCCCTCTCCTTCCATTACAGCCCTCTCCCTCCTCACACCCATCATTTCTATATGACTATAGCCCCCTGGTGCTAACCACATCTAAGGGCGAGAGAAAACAGCCTTATACCAGGAAGTGAGATGGTCCTAACCAGGAAGTCATGATGCATTATTAAGGTATTAACAAGTTGGGGTTGGAAAAGATACCAATTTATTAGTGACATTGTCTGGGATCTGACCACCATGATTTCTGTTTTTGTTTGCTCTTCTAATGTTTCACAGAAGCACATCAGTAACCACCTGACTTGGGAAGAATTTAATCAATTCTGATTAGGAGTTGGGACACTCTCAGGTCTGGAGCATTTCCAGACACTCTTTTCATTACCCAACACAAATCACTGGCCACTGGATAAGAATAGCTGTTCTTCTTCATTTTGACTTCTTCAAATGTCACAGGAAATGGAAGAAGTTGAATTAGAGAGGAGAAAGCGAGGGGGATGCTGGTATGGAGGGAGCTCCTGGACTCGCACTCAGACAGGGACGGAGTATCGATGTCAGGGGGACGGGGTGTCTCTCTCTGGCTGGCTGGTTCTCCCTCCCTGGGGAAGGTAATTGATCTAGAGCAGGGATGGGGAGCTTTGATAAACTCATCATGAGGGTCCACAGATGCTTGCAGGTCTGCGTACCCACATCGATTCTACACAATTCTACACATTTTGTCATGGTGGTGAAAATGTTGCAGTTTTAAAGCAAATTTCCTGCAATTCTACACATTTTGCCATAGGGTGGAGAGAAATGTTTGCAGTTTTTAATATGATATTTGAGTGAGACGGACTAACAAAATCAACGAGGGCCCCCTGGCTGGTAAGCTAGTTTTAGCTAGTTTTAGTTTTAACTAACTTAGCAATAACATTTTTTTTTGCTGACAAAAAGTATACACATTTCCTTTTAGGATCTTTTAGGGAAAAAATATTAAGAAGTAAAATGTATACATTACCAGTCAAAAGTTTGGACACACCTACTCATTCTAGGGTTAGGGTTACATTGTAGAATAATAGTGAAGACATCAAAACTATGAAATAACACATGTGGAATCATGTAGTAACCAAAAAAGTGTTAAACAAATCATAATACTTTTATATTCTTCAAAGTAGTCATGTTTTACCTTGAAGACAGCATTGCAGCAGGGTAGCAGGGTAGCCTAGTGGTTAGAGCGTTGGACTAGTAACCGGAAGGTTGCGAGTTCAAACCCCCAAGCTGACAATGTACAAATCTGTCGTTCTGCCCCTGAACAGGCAGTTAACCCACTGTTCCCAGGCCGTCATTGAAAATAAGAATTTGTTCTTAACTGACTTGCCTGGTTAAATAAAGGTAAAATAAAAAAATAAAAAAAATAAAAATTGCACACCATTGGCATTCTCTCAACCAGCTTCATGAGGTAGTCACCTGGAATTCATTTCAATTAACAGTGTCTTGTTGATAGTTAATTTGTGGAATTTCATTCCTTCTTAATGTGTTTGAGCCAATCAGTTGTGTTGTGGCAAGGTAGGGTAGGTACACAGAAGATAGCCCTATTTGGTAAAAGACCAAGTCCATATGGGACCCGTTTCAGGAATCTAGGCTTATGTCACGGGTCACTACTTCACAGAAGAGCTGTTTGAAGGTAAAAAAAAATAGTTTTATCAAAATGTGTTTTTTGGCAGAAATGTCTTCTCGAACATGTGAACTTTCATGTGCCTTAATAACAAACTTGTATGCCATCTCTAAATACGAATACAATTGTTAAATTACGACCCTAGTTGGTTAAGCCAAAGAAAAAGTCAGCAACCTTTCCGTTAGCCATGATTGGCTGAGATAATGAGTGGGCTGGACATGCCGAGAGATGAGTTTGGATTGGTCTGCCATATAGCACGCTTCTGTCTATTTGAGCTTGTCAGTATGCCTAGGTAATCCTGTCTAACGCTGCTTTAAAAAAATGTGTTGTGTATTAAAACTGCATAAGTTTTGCTCTCCATTTTCTGGAGGACTGAGAATTTGAGTATGATAGCCAAGGAGATTGAGAAAACGGATTGCATCTCTGGATTACATCTTCAAACTAAGGGCAGCCATGGCATTCAACAGGAGACGCGTCCAACCATGAATGATGTATAAGGGTAAGATAGTCTAGCAAGCTAAATCTTTAGATATGACATGTTTCTAATCTTGGCAGAAATAGCCATTTGTTTGGCTAGCTGTAGCCTAGTGTTAGCTAGCTAACATTGAACCTGGTTGGTTAGCTACGTGCAGATTCATGCAGGGTGTAATGTCATGAGTTGTGATTATGGTTCATTGTTTACCTAGCTAGCTGGCTAGCTAACGTTACGTGTATGACCTTTTTATTTGTATCTCACAGCTATTTGCTTGGCTAGCTATAGCCTAATGTTAGGTAGCTAACATTCAACCTGGTTGGTTAGCTACAGGCACATCTCAACATCAACTGTTCAGAGGAGACTGCATGAATCAGGCCTTCATTGTTTAATTGCTGCAAAGAAAGCACTTGTAAAGGACACAAATAAGAAAAAGAGACTTTCTTGGGCCAAGAAACACGAGCAATGGACATGAGACTGGTGGAAATCTGTCCTTTCGTCTGATGAGTCCAAATTTGAGATTTTTTTTTCCAACTACTGTGTCTTTGTGAGATGCAGAGTAAGTGAACGGATGATCTCCGCATGTGTGGTTCCCACCGTAAATCATTGAAGAGGAGGTGTGATGGTGCTTTGCTGGTGACACTATCAGTTATTTATTTTGAATTCAAGGCACACTTAACCAGCATGGCTACCACAGCATTCTGCAACGATATGCCATCCCATCTGGTTTGCGCTTAGTGGGACTATCATTTGTTAAAACATTACTATATGTGTTGTTTAAAAATGAATATGAACTTATTTTCTTTGCATTATTGGATGTCTGACAACACTGCATATTTTTTGTTATTTTGACAAGTTGCCATTTTCTGCAAATAAATGCTCTAAATGACAATATTTTTATTTGGAATTTGGTAGAAATGTTCTCAGTAGTTTATAGAATAAAACAAAACTTTTAAATATCCCAGACACACACCTATAAATAGTAAAACCAGAGAAACGGATCATTTTGCAGCGGTCTCTTAATTTTTTCCAGAGCTGTATATTTTTGTTTTTGTTTAACACTTTTTTGGTTACTACGTGATTCCATGTGTTATTTCATAGTTTTGATGTCTTCACTATTACTCTACAGTGTAGAAAATAGTAAAACATTTGGAAGAGCCTTGAATGAGTAGGTGTGTACAAACTTTTGAATGGTAGTGAAGGAAATTCTAGACCTCCACAAGTCTGGTTCATTCTTGGGAGCAATTTCCAAACGCCTGAAGGTTCCACGTTCATCTGTCCAAACAATAGTACGCAAGTATAAACACCAGGTGACCACGCAGCCGTCACACCGCTCAGGGTGGAGACACATTCTGTCTCCTACAGATGAACGTACTTTGATGCGAAAAGTGCAAATCAGTCCCAGAACAACAGCAAAGGACCTTGTGAAGATGATGGAGGAAACAGGTACAAAAGTATCTATATCCACAGTAAAACGAGTCCTATATCGACATAACCTGAAAGGCTGCTCAGCAAGGAAGAAGCCACTGCTCCAAAACTGCCATAAAAAAGCCAGACTACGGTTTGTATCTGCACGTGGGGACAAAGATTGTACTTTTTGGAGAAATGTCCTCTGGTCTGATGAAACAAAAATAGAACTGTTTGGCCATAATGACCATCGTTATGTTTGGAGGAAAAAGGAGGAGGCTTGCAAGCCAAAGAACACCATCCCAACCTTGAAGCACTGAGGTGGCAGCATCATGTTGTGGGGGTGCTTTGCTGCATGAGGGACTGGTGCACTTCAGAAAATAGATGGCATCATGAGGCAGGAAAATTATGTGCATATATTGAAGCAACATCTCAAGACATCAGTCAAGAAGTTAAAGCTTGGTCGCAAATGGGTCTTCCAAATGGACAATGACACCAAGCATACTTTCAGAGTTGTGGCAAAATGGTTTAAAGACAACAAAGTCAACGTATTGGAGTGGCCATCACAAGCTCTGACCTCAATCCTATAGAAAATGTGTGGGCAGAACTGAAAAAGTGTGTGCGAGCATGGAGGCCTACAAACCTGACTCAGTTACACCAGCTCTGTCAGGAGTAATGGGACAAAATTCACCCAACTTATTGTGGGAAGCTTGTGAAAGGCTACCCAAAGCGTTTGACCCAAGTTAAACAATTTAAAGGCAATGCTACCAAATACTAATTGAGTGTATGTAAACTTCTGACCCACTGGGAATGTGATGAAATAAATAAAATCTGAAATAAATCATTCTCTCTACTATTATTCTGACATGACACATTCTTAAAATAAAGTGGTGTTCCCAACTGACCTACAACAAAGAATTTTTACTAGGATTAAATGTCAGGAATTGTGAAAAACTGAGTTTCAATGTATTTGGCTAAGCTATATATAAACTTCGGACTTCAACTGTAGGTACTCAGACCCTTTACTCAGTGTTTTGTTGAAGAACTTCTGGCAATGATTACAGCCTCGAGTCTTCTTGGGTATGACACTGCAACCTTGGCAGATCTGTATTTGGGGAGTTTCTCCCATTCTTCTCTACAGATCCTCTCAAGTTCTGTCAGGTTGGATGGGGTTTGTTACTGCACAGCTATTTCCAGGTCTCTCCAGAGATGTTCGATCGGGTTCAAGTCCAGGCTCTGGCTGGGCCAGTCAAGGACATTCAGAGACTTGTCCCAAAGCCACTCCTGCATTGTCTTGGCTCGGTGCTTAGGTTTGCTGTCCTGTTGGAAGGGGAATCCTCTCCCCAGTCTGAGGTCCTGAGCGCTCTGGAGCAGGTTTTCATCAATAATCTCTCTGTACTTTCCTCCATTTATCTTTGCCTCAATCCTGACTTGTTCCCAGTTCCTGTGGCTGAAAAACATCCCCAAAGCATGATGCGGTCACTACCATGCTTCACTGTAGGGATGGTGCCAGGTTTCCTCCAGGCTTGGCAATCAGACCAAAGAGTTCAGTCTTGGTTTCATCAGACCAGAGAATCTTGTTTCTCATGGTCTGCTAGTCTTTAGGTATCTTTTGGCAAACTCCAAGCCGGCCGTCAGGCGAGTATAACACAAAGGCCTTATTGGTGGAGTGCTGCAGAGATGGTTGTCCTTCTGGAAGGTTCTCCCATCTCCACAGAGGAACTCTGGAGCTCTGTCAGAGTGACCATCGGGTCCTTGGTCACCTCCCTGACCAAGGCCCTTCTCCCCTGATTGCTCAGTTTGGCGGCCAGCTCTAGGAAGAGTCTTGGTGGTTCCAAACTTCTTCCATTTAAGAATGGAATTAGTGTTCTTGGGGACCTTCAATGCTGCTGAAATGTTTTGATACCCTTCCCCAGATCTGTGCTTCGACACAATCCTGTCTCTAAGCTCTACATACAATTATTTCGACCTCATGGCTTGGCTTTAGCTCTGACATGGACTGTCAACTGTGGGACCTTATATAGACAGGTGTGTGCCTTTCCAAATCATTTACCACAGGTGGACTCCAATCAAGTTGTAAAAACATCTCAAGGATGATCAATGGAAACAGGATGCACCTGAGCTCAATTTTGAGTCTCATAGCAAAGCGTCTAAGGTATTTCTGTTTTTCATTTAATGAATTTGCAAATATTTCTAAAAAACAGTTTTCACTTTGTCTTTATGGGGTATTCTGTGTAGATTGGGGAGTTTTTATTTAATCCATTTTAGAATAAGGCTGTAACGTAATAAAATGTGGAAAAGTCCATGGGTCTGAATACTTTCTGAAGGCACTGTATATATGTTTTTGGGAAATCTATCCAAGGGCCTTCAAAAAGGTGAAATCTAGATGCTTGTTGTTGTCTAGAGTGGTTGTTGTGTGTGTGTGTGTGTGTGTGTGTGTGTGTGTGTGTGTGTGTGTGTGTGTGTGTGTGTGTGTGTGTGTGTGAGTCCGTGCAGTGTGTGTATCGTCAGGAAGTGGTTTGAGTCTGCAGTGTGCCACTGTCTCTATCAGAGACTGACTGGAGTGTCTCCACAGGCCTTCCTGCTATCATCATGGCTCAGAGCAAGACTACCACAATACCTGCCTGGAAAGCAGCTTATGTCTCAGCTTTAAAAGAGCCTAGATAGAGCAGATCCAGTCACACTGCAGATGCATTTTCAGCAGATGCCACTCCCCCTTACGGACATGATGATGAACTGTTAGAATGTGTTAGAGGGATAACCTAGCTAAATAGGTCAAACTGTGTACCTGCCAGATAGTAGGTTTATTGAGTGTATCTGTTCATATGTTAATCTTGGAACCACCCATCCTGGATCCGGAATAATTGTCATCAACTACGCTAAATAGCATAGCGCAACGGTCAAATAATCTTCCTAGAAAATATTCATATTCATGAAATCACAAGTGAAATATAGTGAAACACAGTTTAGCCTTCTGTTAATCACCCTGTCGTCTCAGATTATGAAATTATGCTTTACAGCGAAAACAATACAAGCGTTTGTGTAAGTTTATCGATATACTAACAAAACATTATGTACACCTAGCGGCAGGTAACTTGGTCACGAAAATCAGAAAAGCAATCAAATTAATCGTTTACCTTTGATGAGCTCCGGGTGTTTTCACTCACGAGACTCCCAGTTAGACAGCAAATGTTCCTTTTGTTCCATAAAGATATGTTTTGTATCCAAATACCTCCGTTAGTTTGATGCGTTATGCCTAGGAATCCATCGGAAATAGCGGTCACGACAACAGAAAAAAAATCCAAATTATATCCATAATATCGACAGAAACCGATAATATATCAACCGGGACAGTTGGCTTTTCACTAGGACCGGGAGGAAAAATGGCTACCTCTCTGTTTAGCTCAAAAATCACACTGAGAGCCAACAACTGACCACTTACTTAATGTAGACGTTTACGCTCATTCTTCAAAATAAAGGCCTGAAACTACGTCTAAAGGCTGTAGACACCTTAGGGAAGCCACAGAAAAAGGAATCTGGTTAATATCCCTTTCAAAGGGCAATAGGGATGCATAGAAAGACAGGGGTTTCAAAATAAGAGTCACTTCATGATTGGATTTTTCTCAGGATTTCGCCTGCAATATCAGTTCTGTTACACTCACAGACAATATTTTTACAGTTTTGGAAACTTTAGAGTGTTTTCTATCCTAAGCTGGAAAATTATATGCATATTCTAGCATCTGGTCCTGAGAAATAGGCAGTTTACTTTGGGAACGTTATTTTTCCAAAAATAAAAATAGTGCCCCCTAGCTTCAGGAGGATATTATTAAGCTGATATCCATTACATGAATCCTGGCTTTGGCCCCAACGTCTGAGCTCTAATCGCTGATCTGAACTAACTCTACATAACATAGATGGATGGCCTGAGTGTCAGGTTATACTGTTTGCTACTACATACACAAAATAGTCCAAATTGGTGAAGTGAATTGTTTTTAAATAACTTATTTCTTGTTTGATTCACAAGAAGAAAAAATATGATGGTAGGCACGTTGTGTGAATCAAATGATACAAACCCCCCACAAATCAATTTTAATTCCAGGTTGTAAAGTAACAAAATAGGAAAAATGCCAAGGGGGCTGAATACTTTCGCAAGCCTCTGTACATAGACAAATTACCTCAACCAACCTGTACCCCCTTTTACTGACTCGGTACCGGTGCCCCGTATATAGCCTTGTTATTCTTATTATTATTAATACTTTTTTATTTTTGTCTACTTGGTAAATATTTTTTTAACTCTTCTTGAACTGCACTGTTGGTTAAGAGCATGAAAGTAAGCATTTCACAGTAAAGTCTACACTTGTTGTATTCGGCGCTTGTGACAAATTAAAGTTTGATTTGAGATTGGGGTAATAGACTAGCGTCCTGTTTAAGGGTTGTACTTCACACTTCAGAAGCAGGAGATGGCTCGTGCAAGGCTACTTATGTACTTACTATAGTATACTGAAGGCACAACCATTATGCACTAGAACTGTGTGGTGATTTGAAAGATGGCTGATATGATATCATGAAGCTAATTTTCATGATATGGTAGATATGTATACAGTTCCTAAAACATAATGGCAAATGTAATTTCTGTCATTTATTTTTCATGAATACTGTGATAAGAGTATGGTAGGGTCCAGGCAGCCTACAGTGTGGGTGGCAGGCTCACCTGGGTAGGGGGACCTGGGGTAGGACTATGTTGGTTGACCTGTGGTTAGACAGGTTGATAGTGTCCTATTTCTTATATTTCTTGTCTTTCTTATTGACTCTGTTTTTGACCTGCTCAGTCACATCACTAGGCCTCTGGAGCAGTGCACCGTGTTGTCAAACACATCTCATGCCTACTGAGCCAAGCCTAATCACAACCATGTTCCATAAATGAGGCAGACAATTGAGGCAGACATAAATAGCTAAATGGGGCAGACAATTATGTGATTCTATTTAGGCCCTATTACTGTAACAGTATTTTACCAATTTATTTTGATGGAAAGAAAGTCCAAGACGACATCAGAATGTACATAATCATGCATCAAAGACATATATCATCATTCTGATCTGAGCTCATTGTCCCGACACTCGTTTATGATAATTATTGGTTGCTATAGAGACAAGCTTACCATGGTGGTGTCTTTCATCTCTTGATCAGTTTCAGAGTTTGGATTGGTGAGATGGAGGATAGAAATATCAAATAGGAATTTCCTATAATATTGTATTATAAAAACAAATAATTGACTGACTTCCTTGGACAGCATTGTGTGTGAAAATTATGTTCTACTGTCATCCATGGAGTCATCTATTAAAATGGCACCAGAAGAAATGTCAGCAGTTTTACAGGCGCCTAACCAATTGTGCTATTATGTGGGGGGTTTTTGTGTTATTTGTAACTTATTTTGTACGTAATGTTTCTGCCACCGTATCTTACGCTCAAAAAATATCCTCTGGATATCAGGACAGAGATCCATCACCTCAGATTAGACAAAGAGCTTCTGGATATCAGGACAGCGCTCACTCACCTTGGATTAGACAAAGAGCTTCTGGATATCAGGACAGCGCTCACTCACCTTGGATTAGACAAAGAGCTTCTGGATATCAGGACAGATATCTCTCACCTCGGATTAGACAAAGAGCTTCTGGATATCAGGACAGCGCTCACTCACCTTGGATTAGACAAAGAGCTTCTGGATATCAGGACAGAGATCCTCACCTCGGATTAGACAAAGAGCTTCTGGATATCAGGACAGCGCTCACTCACCTTGGATTAGACAAAGAGCTTCTGAATATCAGGACAGAGATCCCTCACCTTGGATTAGACAAAGAGCTTCTGAATATCAGGACAGAGATCCCTCACCTCGGATTAGACAAAGTGCTTCTGGATATCAGGACAGAGATCCCTCACCTCGGATTAGACAAAGAGCTTCTGGATATCAGGACAGTGCTCACTCACCTTGGATTAGACAAAGTGCTTCTGGATATCAGGACAGCGCTCACTCACCTTGGATTAGACAAAGAGCTTCTGGATATCAGGACAGATATCTCTCACCTCGGATTAGACAAAGAGCTTCTGGATATCAGGACAGCGCTCACTCACCTTGGATTAGACAAAGAGCTTCTGAATATCAGGACAGAGATCCCTCACCTCGGATTAGACAAAGTGCTTCTGGATATCAGGACAGCGCTCACTCACCTTGGATTAGACAAAGAGCTTCTGGATATCAGGACAGTGCTCACTCACCTTGGATTAGACAAAGAGCTTCTGGATATCAGGACAGCGCTCACTCACCTTGGATTAGACAAAGACCTTCTGGATATCAGGACAGCGATCACTCACCTTGGATTAGACAAAGACCTTCTGGATATCAGGACAGCGATCACTCACCTTGGATTAGACAAAGACCTTCTGGATATCAGGACAGCGATCACTCACCTTGGATTAGACAAAGATTTTTTCTTCAACAAGCAGGACGCACAGGATTTACTTCGAACACTCGACAAGGCCAACATCCCTGTCACTGGCAAGAGAAAGAGACGCAGGTACAGAGGACACAGAGCGGGGTGCCTCGTAAGGATCCGCAGACGGCGAGTGGGAAAGCTGCCGTTATCGTCAATATTATTTGCCAACATGCAATCACTGGACAATAAATTAGACGATCACGATCACGATCATAAGTATCCTACCAACGGGACATCAGAAACTGTAACATATTATGTTTCACGGAATCGTGGCTGAATGATGATATGGATATTCAGCTGGCGGGATATACGTTGCACCGGCAAGATAGAACAGCACACTCTGGTAAGACGGGGGGGGGGCTGTGCATATTTGTAAACAACAGCTGGTGCACGATTTGCTCGCCTGAAGTAGAGTATCTTATGATAAACTGTAGACCACATAATTTGCCATGAGAGTTTTCATCCATACTTTTTGTGGCTGTGTATTTAGCACCACAGACAGATGCTAGTGGCTGGAGATTTTGATGCAGGGAAACTTAAATCAGTTTTACCTCATTTCTATCAACATGTTAAATGCGCAACCAGAGGGGAAAAAAATCTAGATCACCTGTACTCCACACACATAGACGCATACAAAGCTCTCCCTCGCCCTCCATTTGTAAATTTGACCACAATTCTATTCTCCTGATTTCTGCTTACAAGCTAAAATTAAAGCAGGAAGCACCAGTGACTCGGTCTTTAAAAAAATGGTCAGATGAAGCAGATGCTAAACTACAGGACTGTTTTGCTAGCACAGACTGGAACATGTTCCGGGATTCTTCCGATGGCATTGAAGAGTACACCACATCAGTCACTGGCTTTATCAATAAGTGAATCAAGGACGTCGTCCTGACTGGTTGCATCACTGCCTTGAAGGCAACTGCCCGGCAAGGCACTACAGAGGGTAGGGCGTACGGCCCAGTACATCACTGGGGCTAAGCTGCCTGCCATCCAGGTCCTCTACACCAGTCGGTGTCAGAGGAAGGCCATAAAAATTGTCAACGACCCAGCCACCCCAGTCATAGACTGTTCTCTCTACTTCGGCATGGCAAGCGGTACCGGAGCGTCAAGTCTAGGACCAAAAGTCTTCTCAACAGTTTTACCCCAAGCCATAAGCCTCCTGAACAAGTAATAAAATGGCTACCTGGAATATTTGCATTGTCTCGCCCCCCCCCAACCCTCTTTTACTCTGCTGCTACGCTCTGTCTATCATATATGCATAGTTGCTTTAAATATACATTTATGTACATACTACCTCAATTAGCCCGACTAACCAGTGCCCCCCCGCACATTGGCTACCCGGGCTATCTGCATTGTGTCCTGCCACTCACCACCCGCCAACCCCTCTTTACATTACTGCAACTCTCTGTTTATCATATATGCATAGTCGCTTTAACCATATCTACATTTACATACTACCTCAATTAACCTGACTAACCAGTGCTGTATGTAGCCTCACTACTGTTATTTTTCACTGTTGTTTTTAATTCTTTGCTTATCTATTGTTCACCTAATACCTGTTTTTTACTTAAAAATCGCACTGTTGGTTAGAGCCTGTAAGTAAGCATTTCACATGACAAATAAACTTTGATTTGATCTGCTGCGTGTCCAGCTTTATCAGGGAAAATCCCTCTGTTGTTAGCTTGGATTCAATAAAATAAAGAACATTTGATCTCAGCAGCTTCTGTATTACAGTGGGTCTGTTTGCTTTTCCACATAAAGTATTTCCGCAACAACAAAGGCCTATCAGAGTCAAGAGCGATGTCTTCATGTTAGTGGTTTGCTTTGCTTTCTATAAACAGTAAGGCAAAAACAAATATCTCTGGCTTCTTCCTCCTTTATTGTTTCCTCCTGCTCCCTTGCTCCCAGAATCCCGGTCTCCTGGCTGCTGTAGTCTAATGAGATCAGAGGAGCCTCCTTTGTTTCCATGGTGACGCCTCCAGTTGTCTACAGTGTGGCTTTCCCTCCCAGTGCAGCCAACTTAGACAACGCATCTCCTGCTATAGCTGGGAGAGCTCTCTCTCTCCTCTCTCTCTCCTCTCTCCTCTCTCTCCTCTTCCTCTCTCTCTCTCTCTCTCTCTCTCTCCTCTCTCTCTCTCTCTCTCTCTCCTCTCTCCTCTCCTCTCTCCTCCTCTCTCTCTCTCTCTCTCTCTCTCTCTCTGTTTCTCTCTCTGTTTCTGTTTCCCTTTCACTCCCCACCTGACCTTTCAGCCTTAAAGTGAGTAAGATACAACAGTTCAGTGTGATGGATGATAGGATCACCAACTTCTATAGAAAAAATGTGTGCTTCACTGTAAGGAAACAAGGACCACATAATATGATTTGTAATGGAATTTGAACCTCCGTCATAGACTTTAACTTAGTGCCTGGCCATGTTGGAAAAATATTGCCTTTTTGGCATCATCTGTATTGCATGTTCAGTCGCAAGTACTGAGACAATCACAGCATATTTCAGGCAGAATCACACTTTCTTTTTGAATACTCCCAACCCCAGTGATCCATCAAAGAGTGTGCTCCTCTCCTTTACCCTGCCTGCCAGCAGCCATCCCAGCCTTGTCGACCTCAGGATCCTCTAATAAAACAGGAGCAGCTCTCATCCTTCATCTCACTTGGGCTGATTCCACACTACAGGATGCTCTCTTCCTACTGCTTCCTCGGATCATATTCTTCACATCTCTCAACCATAATTTAGTCCAAATCCCAGTCCTGCTATTGAAATGGATAACACATTATATGACTAGATGTGTATTAGATGCCTATTGCAAACATGACATTGTTAAGATATCGAAAGTCAATGAGAATATGAAGGGAATGTGTTATTTGTGAAATGTAAAGCTCTCACAAAGATTATGTCATCCACTATTTAAGATATTGACAGACAAACAGACAGACAAGACAGACAAGACAGACAAGACAGACAGACAGGAAATGGAGAAAGACAGAGGAGGCATCATTCTCAGGGGAATCTTGGCTTTAGACCAACTAATGCCCTGCCAGCTGACTGCTGAGTGTGAGTATACAGTAGAGTGGTGCCGCTGGCCGGCTGGTCCTCCTTACATAATGGGCTCTTTTCCACTTCACCTGCACTAGACTGGGCTAATGGGCCTCCCTGGTTTATGCAAGATGATGCTGCTGGCTGACTGTGTGATGTTCTATTCCAGTGACAGGGTGAGATAGTCATCTATTTCAGCCTCTACTACTCCATGCTGCGTGGTGCTGGAAGAGGGAACTGGCTGAGGTGGGCTGTGCGTGCGTAGGCTGTGCATGGGGCATATCTCTAGTGCTCAGCCGTATTGCACGCGGTGTAATTACTGAGTCACTGAGCGTCTCCTTGACTGCAAATAAAGGAGTTGTAATGCATGTTGAATGAGTTGTTGTGCAAACTGGGAGGACATTTGCATTGCATTAAGCATTTGAATTCTGGGAGTTGTGTAGTGAGTCCTACTGTATGTATCTAAACATTATGTGAGGTAAGGGCCACTAAAAACAGGTTTAATGGTCTGAATAATGCATGCATTCTCTACACGTGTTGGTGAATGACAAAGCGACACATTCTGTGTAGAGCAAAGCTTTATGGATTCTCTCTCAGTGCTATGCATGGCCTTTCACAGCTTTCCTCAGAAATGCAGTGCTTTCTTCATTTTTCTAATTCTGTTCGAGTTGCACTTTATCTTACATTATTGTCGAGAGTAAAATGATCCATGCTGGCCCACTGATGTGAGATGAAAGTGCTGATATCGTCCTTTTCCATTCAGATAATTTCCATGGCTCTTGCTGACCTGCATATGCAGTATGCATCTCACATGTTGATGAACAGGTTGCTGTTGTTTCCACCTGAAATCAGACAAATGCATCTCACACAGAGAGGAGTATAACATAGGCATTTTGAGGGCTCTTACTGAGCACTACACACCCAGGCAGTATGCTCAGTAAGAGCCCTCTACACACCCAGGCAGTATGCTCAGTAAGAGCCCTCCACACACCCAGGCAGTATGCTCAGGAAGAGCCCTCTACACACCGAGACAGTATGCTCAGTAAGAGCCCTCTACACACCGAGACAGTATGCTCAGTAAGAGCCCTCTACACACCCAGGCAGTATGCTCAGTAAGAGCCCTCTACACACCCAGGCAGTATGCTCAGTAAGAGCCCTCTACACACCGAGACAGTATGCTCAGTAAGAGCCCTCTACACACCCAGGCAGTATGCTCAGTAAGAGCCCTCTACACACCCAGGCAGTATGCTCAGTAAGAGCCCTCTACACACCCAGGCAATATGCTCAGTAAGAGCCCTCTACACACCCAGGCAATATGCTCAGTAAGAGCCCTCTACACACCCAGGCAGTATGCTCAGTAAGAGCCCTCTACACACCCAGGCAGTATGCTCAGTAAGAGCCCTCTACACACCCAGGCAGTATGCTCAGTAAGAGCCCTCTACACACCCAGGCAGTATGCTCAGTAAGAGCCCTCTACACACCCAGGCAGTATGCTCAGTAAGAGCCCTCTACACACCCAGGCAGTATGCTCAGTAAGAGCCCTCTACACACCGAGACAGTATGCTCAGTAAGAGCCCTCCACACACCCAGGCAGTAGGCTCAGTAAGAGCCATCTACACACCCAAACTGTTACAGACCTATGTCCATCCTGCCCTGCCTATCTGAAGTCTTCGAAAGCCAAGTTAAAAAAACAGATCACTGACCATTTCGAATCCCACCACACCTTCTCCGATATGCAATCCGGCTTCCGAGCCGGTCACGGGTGCACCTCAGCCACGCTCAAGGTACTAAACGATATCATAACCGCCATCGATAACAGACAGTACTGTGCAGCCGTCTTCATCAGCCTGGCCAAGGCTTTCGACTCTGTCAATCCCCGTATTCTTATTTCACAACAAAGCCTCCTTCACTCACGCCGCAAAACTTACCCTAGTAAAACTGACTATCCTACCGATCCTCAACTTCGGCGATGTCATCTACAAAATAGCTTCCTACACTCTACTCAGCAAACTGGATGCAGTCTATCACAGTGCCATCCATTTAGTTACCAAATCACATTATACCACCCACCACTGCGACCTGTACGCTCTAGTTGGCTGGCACTCGCTACATATTCGTCACCAGATCCACTGGCTGCAGGTTATCTATAAGTATATGCTAGGTAAAGCTCCGCCTTATCTCAGTTCACTGGTCACGATGACAACACCCACCCGTAGCACACGTTCCAGCAGGTATATCTCATTGATCATCCCCAAAGCCAACACCTAATTTGGCCGCCTTTCCTTCCAGTTCTCTGCTGCCAGTGACTGGAACGAATTGCAAAATCGCTGAAGTTGGAGACTTTTATTTCCCTCACCAACTTTAAACATCAACTATCTGAGCAGCTAACCGATCACTGCAGCGGTACATAGTCCATCTGTAAATAGCCACCCAATCTACCTACCTCATCCCCATACTGTTTTTATTTTATTTACGTTTCTGCTCTTTTGCAACCAGTATCTCTACTTGCACATCATCTGCTCATTTATCACTCCAGTGTTAATCTGCTAAATTGTAATTATTTGCTCCTATGGCCTATTTATTGCCTACCTCCTCATGCCTTTTGCACACACTGTATATGGACTTTCTTTTCTCTACTGTGTCGTTGACTTGTTTGTGTTATTGGCTTGTTTATTGTTTACTCCATGTGTAACTCTGTGTTGTTGTCTGTGTCACACTGCTTTGCTTTATCTTGACCAGGTAGCAGTTGCAAATGAGAACTTGTTCTCAACTAGCCTACCTGGTTAAATAAAGGTGAAATAAAAATAAATAAAAATGAGCCCTTTACACACTGATGCAGTATGCTCAGTAAGAGCCACCTACACACTGATGCAGTATGCTCAGTAAGAGCCACCTACACACTGATGCAGTATGCTCAGTAAGAGCCACCTACACACCGATGCAGTATGCTCAGTAAGAGCCACCTACACAACCAGGCAGTATGCTCAGTAAGAGCCCTCTACACACGAGGCAGTATGCTCAGTAAAAGCCCGCTACACACCCAGGCAGTATGCTCAGTAAGAGCCCTCTACACACGAGGCAGTATGCTCAGTAAAAGCCCGCTACACACCCAGGCAGTATGCTCAGTAAGAGCCCTCTACACACGAGGCAGTATGCTCAGTAAAAAACCTGCCCGCTACACCCAGGCAGTATGCTCAGTAAGAGCCCCTACACACGAGGCAGTATGCTCAGTAAAAGCCCTCTACACACCCAGGCTGTATGCTCAGTAAGAGCCCTCTACACACAAGGCAGTATACTCAGTAAAAGCCTGCTACACACCCAGGCAGTATGCTCAGTAAGAGCCCTCTACACACACGAGGCAGTATGCTCAGTAAAGGCCCGCTACACACCCAGGCAGTATGCTCAGTAAGAGCCACCTACACACGAGGCAGTATGCTCAGTAAAAGCCTGCTGTACACCCAGGCAGTATGCTCAGTAAGAGCCCTCTACACACAAGGCAGTATGCTCAGTAAAAGCCCGCTACACACCCGGGCAGTATGCTCTGTAAGAGCTCTCTACACACGAGGCAGTATGCTCAGTAAGAGCCCTACACACCGAGACAGCCATTGGCAAAATGTACAATTCATCAGCTGGAGAAAGTTCCTAAATTACAAAGCAGTGACTGTGTCAATTCTGTAAAACCTCCTCTCACACTCAACTGCATTAGATTAATTGTGAAATATGCTGACATTGCACAATTTTACCCTTCACCCTCTTCTGACATAATTTGTTTATGATCGGAGAGCTTCGTCCCTATGAAACCCCCATCAGATTCACCTGTCAGTGGATGTTTTGATGATGTCTTTGAATCCTCCCCATTCCTAGCCATGACACTGATGATTGTGCATGCTCTAGCCTGATGGAGTTGAGGAGCATATCAGTGTTCTGTGGGCATAGCCATTAACTGCTGCTCAAGCACTTCACTGGGCGTTCATGGGCTTATGTAATAGAGTACTCTGACTTTGAAATGTCGCTTGAACAGTTTCTAAACTATCTTTTGCACTGAATTGTCTAAAATGTCAATGTGAAATGTGTCTCTCCCTTAGCGTGTGTTTGACTGAGGGGGTTAAGCAGTTTTACATATTGAGTATTTACAGACATCTTACCTCAAATCTATCCATTCAGTCTCATACAAACGTATTTAGCTAGCTCTGATCTTTTTCTTGATCCTAATCATGAAAGGCACATTGAAGAGCGTATTGTTTTCAACTAACCCTCAAGGCTGAAATGAATGTGTTCTCCTCCGAGCCCAGACAGTACCAGACAGGGTTTGCTGTGTTTATACTCTCTCACCATGTTGAGCGTCCGTCTCAGACCACTCACATGGTCTCGCCTGTCATTTACAGAACAGGGGAGGAGGCAGGTCATTATACTGCCAAGCCTCTTATAAGATCACATCCCATACAGTAGAGCCAGCCAACACGTCAGCCAGACAGTCAAACAGACAGCTAAACAGACAGACAGAAAGATAGACAACCAGACAGAAAATGGGTCAGCCAAACAGCCAGTCAGCCAGTCAAACAGTCATTCAGCCAGACAGATTGATAGACGGACATTCAGCCATCCAAACAGCTAGTCAGCCAGTCAAACAGTCATTCAGCCAGACAGATTGATAGACAGACATTCAGCCATCCAAACAGCTAGTCAGCCAGTCAAACAGTCATTCAGCCAGACAGATTGATAGACAGACATTCAGCCATCCAAACAGCTAGTCAGCCAGCAAGCCAGAGAGACAGACAGGGTATGTCTGATAGTCTGCTACTTTCCTGTCAGTGAGGTAGAACCATAGAACACGTGGACAGAGACGTTTCCCCAATAGAGCCTGGCTCAGTATCCTACATGTTCTTTAATATTGCACCCCCTGGTATCCTGTATCACTCACATCTAACATGGATGTGTTACTCCAGACAGAGCTTGTGACTGTGTTAGTTTTCACCTATATTTCCCTGCCATTGGAGCAGCAGAATGAGATTCTCTTCCCAGTCTTCTCCAGGGAGGTGCTGTAAACATACATGGTTGACTAATTGATAATCAAGATAATGGGTTTGACTTTTATACTCTCATGTCAGCAGAGTTTATGTATGTGAGGAACATAATTAATTATACGGATCCCCCAGGCATAGGTTATGATAAATTCCTTCGCTACATTGCAGTTTGCTTCCAGGTCCCCTAAAGAATTATCTAGCAATGTAAAAAATGATTTATTCCATTATTCAGGGAAATCAAATAGTCACTTTGTGATATTATGTTGTTTGTTTACATTCATTGCCAAATTATTATTAGGAAAGTAGGCAAAACAAAAACAACCATACAATAATAGTCCCAGATAAAAGTATTGGTTGTTTCTTTAGTTAAGATGGTCATTCAGTAGCCGTAGCAACAGTCTAACAGATGCCAGTTCTGCTGTTAAAAACAGAGAGGATGGTGTTTCTCCACGACCTAAAGGTCCATTAAGTAACTCATTTAATGGTACATGCCTCTGCAGCGATACTGACGGGGCTTTTACCCTGCGTTGGCCAGATGTTGTTTCGTGAAGAGGGACTACGTTCTGTAGCATGCTTCACAGAGTGCCACAAGGTGGGATCAAATATATATATATATTTTTAAGTATATAAAAAGAAAAAAGAACTCACTCTCAAAGAGCAGAGCCATTATAGAAACAGGAATGATTTAAAGGACACAGGCACGGTTAGTCACATACAGTACATGCCATCACCAACAGGAAACAGGTGAATCACATGTTTATTTCGTTATTGCAGCTGAGAGGAAAACAACTATCATAAATGTAACATAATTAAGTAAATTATATTATTTTTTATATAATTTTTATTTTTTAATGCATTTTGGTGTACGGCCATTCATTTAAAAACCTGCTTAGCTACGGTCAATTTAGTTAATTGAATGGAAAGTAAGTTGACTAATGTATCTTCTATATTCATAGTGAAGAAAGACATCTACCACATTGTACCTCTTACAGCAGCTTAGTGGAGCTTCTATATTCATAGTGAAGAAAGACATCTACCACATTGTACCTCTTACAGCTTAGTGGAGCTTCTATATTCATAGTGAAGAAAGACATCTGCCACGTTGTACCTCTTACAGCAGCTTAGTGGAGCTTCTATATTCATAGTGAAGAAAGACATCTGCCACGTTGTACCTCTTACAGCAGCTTAGTGGAGCTTCTATATTCATAGTGAAGAAAGACATCTGCCACGTTGTACCTCTTACAGCAGCTTAGTGGAGCTTCTATATTCATAGTGAAGAAAGACATCTGCCACGTTGTACCTCTTACAGCTTAGTGGAGCTTCTATATTCATAGTGAAGAAAGACATCTGCCACGTTGTACCTCTTACAGCTTAGTGGAGCTTCTATATTCATAGTGAAGAAAGACATCTGCCACGTTGTACCTCTTACAGCAGCTTAGTGGAGCTTCTATATTCATAGTGAAGAAAGACATCTGCCACGTTGTACCTCTTACAGCTGCTTAGTGGAGCTTCTATATTCATAGTGAAGAAAGACATCTGCCACGTTGTACCTCTTACAGCAGCTTAGTGGAGCTTCTATATTCATAGTGAAGAAAGACATCTGCCACGTTGTACCTCTTACAGCAGCTTAGTGGAGCTTCTATATTCATAGTGAAGAAAGACATCTGCCACGTTGTACCTCTTGCAGCAGCTTAGTGGAGCTTCTATATTCATAGTGAAGAAAGACATTTGCCACGTTGTACCTCTTACAGCTTAGTGGAGCTTCTATATTCATAGTGAAGAAAGACATCTGCCACGTTGTACCTCTTACAGCTTAGTGGAGCTTCTATATTCATAGTGAAGAAAGACATCTGCCACGTTGTACCTCTTACAGCTTAGTGGAGCTTCTATATTCATAGAGAAGAAAGACATCTGCCACGTTGTACCTCTTACAGCAGCTTAGTGGAGCTTCTATATTCATAGTGAAGAAAGACATCTGCCACGTTGTACCTCTTACAGCTGCTTAGTGGAGCTTCTATATTCATAGTGAAGAAAGACATCTGCCACGTTGTACCTCTTACAGCAGCTTAGTGGAGCTTCTATATTCATAGTGAAGAAAGACATCTGCCACGTTGTACCTCTTACAGCAGCTTAGTGGAGCTTCTATATTCATAGTGAAGAAAGACATCTGCCACGTTGTACCTCTTACAGCAGCTTAGTGGAGCTTCTATATTCATAGTGAAGAAAGACATCTGCCACGTTGTACCTCTTACAGCTTAGTGGAGCTTCTATATTCATAGTGAAGAAAGACATCTGCCACGTTGTACCTCTTACAGCTGCTTAGTGGAGCTTCTATATTCATAGTGAAGAAAGACATCTGCCACACACTGTAGCTCTTACAGCTTAGTGGAGCTTCTATATTCATAGTGAAGAAAGACATCTGCCACGTTGTACCTCTTACAGCAGCTTATTGGAGCTTCTATATTCATAGTGAAGAAAGACATCTGCCACGTTGTACCTCTTACAGCTGCTTAGTGGAGCTTCTATATTCATAGTGAAGAAAGACATCTGCCACGTTGTACCTTCTTACAGCAGCTTAGTGGAGCTTCTATATTCATAGTGAAGAAAGACATCTGCCACGTTGTACCTCTTACAGCAGCTTAGTGGAGCTTCTATATTCATAGTGAAGAAAGACATCTGCCACGTTGTACCTCTTACAGCTTAGTGGAGCTTCTATATTCATAGTGAAGAAAGACATCTACCACATTGTACCTCTTACAGCAGCTTAGTGGAGCTTCTATATTCATAGTGAAGAAAGACATCTGCCACGTTGTACCTCTTACAGCAGCTTAGTGGAGCTTCTATATTCATAGTGAAGAAAGACATCTGCCACGTTGTACCTCTTACAGCAGCTTAGTGGAGCTTCTATATTCATAGTGAAGAAAGACATCTGCCACGTTGTACCTCTTACAGCTTAGTGGAGCTTCTATATTCATAGTGAAGAAAGACATCTGCCACGTTGTACCTCTTACAGCTTAGTGGAGCTTCTATATTCATAGTGAAGAAAGACATCTGCCACGTTGTACCTCTTACAGCAGCTTAGTGGAGCTTCTATATTCATAGTGAAGAAAGACATCTGCCACGTTGTACCTCTTACAGCTTAGCTTAGTGGAGCTTCTATATTCATAGTGAAGAAAGACATCTGCCACGTTGTACCTCTTACAGCAGCTTAGTGGAGCTTCTATATTCATAGTGAAGAAAGACATCTGCCACGTTGTACCTCTTACAGCAGCTTAGTGGAGCTTCTATATTCATAGTGAAGAAAGACATCTGCCACGTTGTACCTCTTGCAGCAGCTTAGTGGAGCTTCTATATTCATAGTGAAGAAAGACATCTGCCACGTTGTACCTCTTACAGCTTAGTGGAGCTTCTATATTCATAGTGAAGAAAGACATCTGCCACGTTGTACCTCTTACAGCTTAGTGGAGCTTCTATATTCATAGTGAAGAAAGACATCTGCCACGTTGTACCTCTTACAGCTTAGTGGAGCTTCTATATTCATAGAGAAGAAAGACATCTGCCACGTTGTACCTCTTACAGCAGCTTAGTGGAGCTTCTATATTCATAGTGAAGAAAGACATCTGCCACGTTGTACCTCTTACAGCTGCTTAGTGGAGCTTCTATATTCATAGTGAAGAAAGACATCTGCCACGTTGTACCTCTTACAGCAGCTTAGTGGAGCTTCTATATTCATAGTGAAGAAAGACATCTGCCACGTTGTACCTCTTACAGCAGCTTAGTGGAGCTTCTATATTCATAGTGAAGAAAGACATCTGCCACGTTGTACCTCTTACAGCAGCTTAGTGGAGCTTCTATATTCATAGTGAAGAAAGACATCTGCCACGTTGTACCTCTTACAGCAGCTTAGTGGAGCTTCTATATTCATAGTGAAGAAAGACATCTGCCACGTTGTACCTCTTACAGCTGCTTAGTGGAGCTTCTATATTCATAGTGAAGAAAGACATCTGCCACACTGTAGCTCTTACAGCTTAGTGGAGCTTCTATATTCATAGTGAAGAAAGACATCTGCCACGTTGTACCTCTTACAGCAGCTTATTGGAGCTTCTATATTCATAGTGAAGAAAGACATCTGCCACGTTGTACCTCTTACAGCTGCTTAGTGGAGCTTCTATATTCATAGTGAAGAAAGACATCTGCCACGTTGTACCTCTTACAGCAGCTTAGTGGAGCTTCTATATTCATAGTGAAGAAAGACATCTGCCACGTTGTACCTCTTACAGCAGCTTAGTGGAGCTTCTATATTCATAGTGAAGAAAGACATCTGCCACTTACAGCTTGTACCATAGTGAAGAAAGACATTACAGCAGCTTAGTGGAGCTTCTATATTCATAGTGAAGAAAGACATCTGCCACGTTGTACCTCTTACAGCAGCTTAGTGGAGCTTCTATATTCATAGTGAAGAAAGACATCTGCCACGTTGTACCTCTTACAGCTTAGTGGAGCTTCTATATTCATAGTGAAGAAAGACATCTGCCACGTTGTACCTCTTACAGCTGCTTAGTGGAGCTTCTATATTCATAGTGAAGAAAGACATCTGCCACATTGTAGCTCTTACAGCTTAGTGGAGCTTCTATATTCATAGTGAAGAAAGACATCTGCCACGTTGTACCTCTTACAGCAGCTTAGTGGAGCTTCTATATTCATAGTGAAGAAAGACATCTGCCACGTTGTACCTCTTACAGCTTAGTGGAGCTTCTATATTCATAGTGAAGAAAGACATCTGCCACGTTGTACCTCTTACAGCAGCTTAGTGGAGCTTCTATATTCATAGTGAAGAAAGACATCTGCCACGTTGTACCTCTTACAGCAGCTTAGTGGAGCTTCTATATTCATAGTGAAGAAAGACATCTGCCACGTTGTACCTCTTACAGCTTAGTGGAGCTTCTATATTCATAGTGAAGAAAGACATCTGCCACGTTGTACCTCTTACAGCAGCTTAGTGGAGCTTCTATATTCATAGTGAAGAAAGACATCTGCCACGTTGTACCTCTTACAGCTGCTTAGTGGAGCTTCTATATTCATAGTGAAGAAAGACATCTGCCACGTTGTACCTCTTACAGCTTAGTGGAGCTTCTATATTCATAGTGAAGAAAGACATCTGCCACGTTGTACCTCTTACAGCAGCTTATTGGAGCTTCTATATTCATAGTGAAGAAAGACATCTGCCACGTTGTACCTCTTACAGCTGCTTATATTCATAGTGGAAAGACATTGCCACGTTGTATATTCATAGTGAAGAAAGACATCTGCCACGTTGTACCTCTTACAGCAGCTTAGTGGAGCTTCTATATTCATAGTGAAGAAAGACATCTGCCACGTTGTACCTCTTACAGCAGCTTAGTGGAGCTTCTATATTCATAGTGAAGAAAGACATCTGCCACGTTGTACCTCTTACAGCTTAGTGGAGCTTCTATATTCATAGTGAAGAAAGACATCTACCACATTGTACCTCTTACAGCAGCTTAGTGGAGCTTCTATATTCATAGTGAAGAAAGACATCTGCCACGTTGTACCTCTTACAGCAGCTTAGTGGAGCTTCTATATTCATAGTGAAGAAAGACATCTGCCACGTTGTACCTCTTACAGCAGCTTAGTGGAGCTTCTATATTCATAGTGAAGAAAGACATCTGCCACGTTGTACCTCTTACAGCAGCTTAGTGGAGCTTCTATATTCATAGTGAAGAAAGACATCTGCCACGTTGTACCTCTTACAGCAGCTTAGTGGAGCTTCTATATTCATAGTGAAGAAAGACATCTGCCACGTTGCAGCTACTTCTCTAGTAAGAAAGACATCTGCAGCTGTACCTCTTACAGGAGGAGCTTCTATATTCATAGTGAAGAAAGACATCTGCCACGTTGTACCTCTTACAGCTTAGTGGAGCTTCTATATTCATAGTGAAGAAAGACATCTGCCACGTTGTACCTCTTACAGCTTAGTGGAGCTTCTATATTCATAGTGAAGAAAGACATCTGCCACGTTGTACCTCTTACAGCAGCTTAGTGGAGCTTCTATATTCATAGTGAAGAAAGACATCTGCCACGTTGTACCTCTTACAGCTTAGTGGAGCTTAGTGAAGAAAGACATCTGCCACGTTGTACCTCTTACAGCTATGGAGCTTCTATATTCATAGTGAAGAAAGACATCTGCCACGTTGTACCTCTTACAGCAGCTTAGTGGAGCTTCTATATTCATAGTGAAGAAAGACATCTGCCACGTTGTACCTCTTACAGCTGCTTAGTGGAGCTTCTATATTCATAGTGAAGAAAGACATCTGCCACGTTGTACCTCTTACAGCAGCTTAGTGGAGCTTCTATATTCATAGTGAAGAAAGACATCTGCCACGTTGTACCTCTTACAGCAGCTTAGTGGAGCTTCTATATTCATAGTGAAGAAAGACATCTGCCACGTTGTACCTCTTACAGCAGCTTAGTGGAGCTTCTATATTCATAGTGAAGAAAGACATCTGCCACGTTGTACCTCTTACAGCAGCTTAGTGGAGCTTCTATATTCATAGTGAAGAAAGACATCTGCCACGTTGTACCTCTTACAGCTGCTTAGTGGAGCTTCTATATTCATAGTGAAGAAAGACATCTGCCACACTGTAGCTCTTACAGCTTAGTGGAGCTTCTATATTCATAGTGAAGAAAGACATCTGCCACGTTGTACCTCTTACAGCAGCTTATTGGAGCTTCTATATTCATAGTGAAGAAAGACATCTGCCACGTTGTACCTCTTACAGCTGCTTAGTGGAGCTTCTATATTCATAGTGAAGAAAGACATCTGCCACGTTGTACCTCTTACAGCAGCTTAGTGGAGCTTCTATATTCATAGTGAAGAAAGACATCTGCCACGTTGTACCTCTTACAGCAGCTTAGTGGAGCTTCTATATTCATAGTGAAGAAAGACATCTGCCACGTTGTACCTCTTACAGCTTAGTGGAGCTTCTATATTCATAGTGAAGAAAGACATCTGCCACGTTGTACCTCTTACAGCTGCTTAGTGGAGCTTCTATATTCATAGTGAAGAAAGACATCTGCCACACTGTAGCTCTTACAGCTTAGTGGAGCTTCTATATTCATAGTGAAGAAAGACATCTGCCACGTTGTACCTCTTACAGCTTTAGTGGAGCTTCTATATTCATAGTGAAGAAAGACATCTGCCACGTTGTACCTCTTACAGCAGCTTAGTGGAGCTTCTATATTCATAGTGAAGAAAGACATCTGCCACGTTGTACCTCTTACAGCAGCTTAGTGGAGCTTCTATATTCATAGTGAAGAAAGACATCTGCCACGTTGTACCTCTTACAGCAGCTTAGTGGAGCTTCTATATTCATAGTGAAGAAAGACATCTGCCACGTTGTACCTCTTACAGCAGCTTAGTGGAGCTTCTATATTCATAGTGAAGAAAGACATCTGCCACGTTGTACCTCTTACAGCTGCTTAGTGGAGCTTCTATATTCATAGTGAAGAAAGACATCTGCCACACTGTAGCCTTACAGCTTAGTGGAGCTTCTATATTCATAGTGAAGAAAGACATCTGCCACGTTGTACCTCTTACAGCAGCTTATTGGAGCTTCTATATTCATAGTGAAGAAAGACATCTGCCACGTTGTACCTCTTACAGCTTTAGTGGAGCTTCTATATTCATAGTGAAGAAAGACATCTGCCACGTTGTACCTCTTACAGCAGCTTAGTGGAGCTTCTATATTCATAGTGAAGAAAGACATCTGCCACGCAGCTTGTGGACCTCATAGTGAAGAAAGACATCTGCCACGTTGTACAGCAGCTTAGTGGAGCTTCTATATTCATAGTGAAGAAAGACATCTGCCACGTTGTACCTCTTACAGCAGCTTAGTGGAGCTTCTATATTCATAGTGAAGAAAGACATCTGCCACATTGTACCTCTTACAGCAGCTTAGTGGAGCTTCTATATTCATAGTGAAGAAAGACATCTGCCACGTTGTACCTCTTACAGCAGCTTAGTGGAGCTTCTATATTCATAGTGAAGAAAGACATCTGCCACGTTGTACCTCTTACAGTAGCTTCTATATTCATAGTGAAGAAAGACATCTGCCAGCTTAGTTAGTGGAGCTTCTATATTCATAGTGAAGAAAGACATCTGCCACGTTGTACCTCTTACAGCAGCTTAGTGGAGCTTCTATATTCATAGTGAAGAAAGACATCTGCCACGTTGTACCTCTTACAGCAGCTTAGTGGAGCTTCTATATTCATAGTGAAGAAAGACATCTGCCACGTTGTACCTCTTACAGCAGCTTAGTGGAGCTTCTATATTCATAGTGAAGAAAGACATCTGCCACGTTGTACCTCTTACAGCTTAGTGGAGCTTCTATATTCATAGTGAAGAAAGACATCTGCCACGTTGTACCTCTTACAGCTTAGTGGAGCTTCTATATTCATAGTGAAGAAAGACATCTGCCACGTTGTACCTCTTACAGCAGCTTAGTGGAGCTTCTATATTCATAGTGAAGAAAGACATCTGCCACGTTGTACCTCTTACAGCTGCTTAGTGGAGCTTCTATATTCATAGTGAAGAAAGACATCTGCCACGTTGTACCTCTTACAGCAGCTTAGTGGAGCTTCTATATTCATAGTGAAGAAAGACATCTGCCACGTTGTACCTCTTACAGCAGCTTAGTGGAGCTTCTATATTCATAGTGAAGAAAGACATCTGCCACGTTGTACCTCTTACAGCAGCAGCTTAGTGGAGCTTCTATATTCATAGTGAAGAAAGACATCTGCCACGTTGTACCTCTTACAGCTTAGTGGAGCTTCTATATTCATAGTGAAGAAAGACATCTGCCACGTTGTACCTCTTACAGCTTAGTGGAGCTTCTATATTCATAGTGAAGAAAGACATCTGCCACGTTGTACCTCTTACAGCTTAGTGGAGCTTCTATATTCATAGTGAAGAAAGACATCTGCCACGTTGTACCTCTTACAGCAGCTTAGTGGAGCTTCTATATTCATAGTGAAGAAAGACATCTGCCACGTTGTACCTCTTACAGCTGCTTAGTGGAGCTTCTATATTCATAGTGAAGAAAGACATCTGCCACGTTGTACCTCTTACAGCAGCTTAGTGGAGCTTCTATATTCATAGTGAAGAAAGACATCTGCCACGTTGTACCTCTTACAGCAGCTTAGTGGAGCTTCTATATTCATAGTGAAGAAAGACATCTGCCACGTTGTACCTCTTACAGCAGCTTAGTGGAGCTTCTATATTCATAGTGAAGAAAGACATCTGCCACGTTGTACCTCTTACAGCTTAGTGGAGCTTCTATATTCATAGTGAAGAAAGACATCTGCCACGTTGTACCTCTTACAGCTGCTTAGTGGAGCTTCTATATTCATAGTGAAGAAAGACATCTGCCACACTGTAGCTCTTACAGCTTAGTGGAGCTTCTATATTCATAGTGAAGAAAGACATCTGCCACGTTGTACCTCTTACAGCAGCTTATTGGAGCTTCTATATTCATAGTGAAGAAAGACATCTGCCACGTTGTACCTCTTACTTACAGCTGCTTAGTGGAGCTTCTATATTCATAGTGAAGAAAGACATCTGCCACGTTGTACCTCTTACAGCAGCTTAGTGGAGCTTCTATATTCATAGTGAAGAAAGACATCTGCCACGTTGTACCTCTTACAGCAGCTTAGTGGAGCTTCTATATTCGTAGTGAAGAAAGACATCTGCCACGTTGTACCTCTTACAGCTTAGTGGAGCTTCTATATTCATAGTGAAGAAAGACATCTACCACATTGTACCTCTTACAGCAGCTTAGTGGAGCTTCTATATTCATAGTGAAGAAAGACATCTGCCACGTTGTACCTCTTACAGCAGCTTAGTGGAGCTTCTATATTCATAGTGAAGAAAGACATCTGCCACGTTGTACCTCTTACAGCTGCTTAGTGGAGCTTCTATATTCATAGTGAAGAAAGACATCTGCCACGTTGTACCTCTTACAGCAGCTTAGTGGAGCTTCTATATTCATAGTGAAGAAAGACATCTGCCACGTTGTACCTCTTACAGCAGCTTAGTGGAGCTTCTATATTCATAGTGAAGAAAGACATCTGCCACGTTGTACCTCTTACAGCAGCTTAGTGGAGCTTCTATATTCATAGTGAAGAAAGACATCTGCCACGTTGTACCTCTTACAGCTTAGTGGAGCTTCTATATTCATAGTGAAGAAAGACATCTGCCACGTTGTACCTCTTACAGCTGCTTAGTGGAGCTTCTATATTCATAGTGAAGAAAGACATCTGCCACACTGTAGCTCTTACAGCTTAGTGGAGCTTCTATATTCATAGTGAAGAAAGACATCTGCCACGTTGTACCTCTTACAGCAGCTTATTGGAGCTTCTATATTCATAGTGAAGAAAGACATCTGCCACGTTGTACCTCTTACAGCTGCTTAGTGGAGCTTCTATATTCATAGTGAAGAAAGACATCTGCCACGTTGTACCTCTTACAGCAGCTTAGTGGAGCTTCTATATTCATAGTGAAGAAAGACATCTGCCACGTTGTACCTCTTACAGCAGCTTAGTGGAGCTTCTATATTCATAGTGAAGAAAGACATCTGCCACGTTGTACCTCTTACAGCTTAGTGGAGCTTCTATATTCATAGTGAAGAAAGACATCTGCCACCACATTGTACCTCTTACAGCAGCTTAGTGGAGCTTCTATATTCATAGTGAAGAAAGACATCTGCCACGTTGTACCTCTTACAGCAGCTTAGTGGAGCTTCTATATTCATAGTGAAGAAAGACATCTGCCACGTTGTACCTCTTACAGCAGCTTAGTGGAGCTTCTATATTCATAGTGAAGAAAGACATCTGCCACGTTGTACCTCTTACAGCAGCTTAGTGGAGCTTCTATATTCATAGTGAAGAAAGACATCTGCCACGTTGTACCTCTTACAGCAGCTTAGTGGAGCTTCTATATTCATAGTGAAGAAAGACATCTGCCACGTTGTACCTCTTACAGCTTAGTGGAGCTTCTATATTCATAGTGAAGAAAGACATCTGCCATAGTGAAGAAAGACATCTGTTGTACCTCTTACAGCAGCTTAGTGGAGCTTCTATATTCATAGTGAAGAAAGACATCTGCCACACTGTACCTCTTACAGCTTAGTGGAGCTTCTATATTCATAGTGAAGAAAGACATCTGCCACGTTGTACCTCTTACAGCTGCTTAGTGGAGCTTCTATATTCATAGTGAAGAAAGACATCTGCCACACTGTAGCTCTTACAGCTTAGTGGAGCTTCTATATTCATAGTGAAGAAAGACATCTGCCACGTTGTACCTCTTACAGCAGCTTATTGGAGCTTCTATATTCATAGTGAAGAAAGACATCTGCCACGTTGTACCTCTTACAGCTGCTTAGTGGAGCTTCTATATTCATAGTGAAGAAAGACATCTGCCACGTTGTACCTCTTACAGCAGCTTAGTGGAGCTTCTATATTCATAGTGAAGAAAGACATCTGCCACGTTGTACCTCTTACAGCAGCTTAGTGGAGCTTCTATATTCGTAGTGAAGAAAGACATCTGCCACGTTGTACCTCTTACAGCTTAGTGGAGCTTCTATATTCATAGTGAAGAAAGACATCTACCACATTGTACCTCTTACAGCAGCTTAGTGGAGCTTCTATATTCATAGTGAAGAAAGACATCTGCCACGTTGTACCTCTTACAGCAGCTTAGTGGAGCTTCTATATTCATAGTGAAGAAAGACATCTGCCACGTTGTACCTCTTACAGCAGCTTAGTGGAGCTTCTATATTCATAGTGAAGAAAGACATCTGCCACGTTGTACCTCTTACAGCAGCTTAGTGGAGCTTCTATATTCATAGTGAAGAAAGACATCTGCCACGTTGTACCTCTTACAGCAGCTTAGTGGAGCTTCTATATTCATAGTGAAGAAAGACATCTGCCACGTTGTACCTCTTACAGCAGCTTAGTGGAGCTTCTATATTCATAGTGAAGAAAGACATCTGCCACGTTGTACCTCTTACAGCTTAGTGGAGCTTCTATATTCATAGTGAAGAAAGACATCTGCCACGTTGTACCTCTTACAGCTGCTTAGTGGAGCTTCTATATTCATAGTGAAGAAAGACATCTGCCACACTGTTAGCTCTTTCATAGTGAAGAAAGACAGCTTAGTGTGGAGCTTCTATATTCATAGTGAAGAAAGACATCTGCCACGTTGTACCTCTTACAGCAGCTTATTGGAGCTTCTATATTCATAGTGAAGAAAGACATCTGCCACGTTGTACCTCTTACAGCTGCTTAGTGGAGCTTCTATATTCATAGTGAAGAAAGACATCTGCCACGTTGTACCTCTTACAGCAGCTTAGTGGAGCTTCTATATTCATAGTGAAGAAAGACATCTGCCACGTTGTACCTCTTACAGCAGCTTAGTGGAGCTTCTATATTCGTAGTGAAGAAAGACATCTGCCACGTTGTACCTCTTACAGCTTAGTGGAGCTTCTATATTCATAGTGAAGAAAGACATCTGCCACATTGTACCTCTTACAGCAGCTTAGTGGAGCTTCTATATTCATAGTGAAGAAAGACATCTGCCACGTTGTACCTCTTACAGCAGCTTAGTGGAGCTTCTATATTCATAGTGAAGAAAGACATCTGCCACGTTGTACCTCTTACAGCAGCTTAGTGGAGCTTCTATATTCATAGTGAAGAAAGACATCTGCCACGTTGTACCTCTTACAGCAGCTTAGTGGAGCTTCTATATTCATAGTGAAGAAAGACATCTGCCACGTTGTACCTCTTACAGCAGCTTAGTGGAGCTTCTATATTCATAGTGAAGAAAGACATCTGCCACGTTGTACCTCTTACAGCTTAGTGGAGCTTCTATATTCATAGTGAAGAAAGACATCTGCCACGTTGTACCTCTTACAGCTGCTTAGTGGAGCTTCTATATTCATAGTGAAGAAAGACATCTGCCACACTGTAGCTCTTACAGCTTAGTGGAGCTTCTATATTCATAGTGAAGAAAGACATCTGCCACGTTGTACCTCTTACAGCTTAGTGGAGCTTCTATATTCATAGTGAAGAAAGACATCTGCCACGTTGTACCTCTTACAGCTTAGTGGAGCTTCTATATTCATAGTGAAGAAAGACATCTGCCACGTTGTACCTCTTACAGCAGCTTAGTGGAGCTTCTATATTCATAGTGAAGAAAGACATCTGCCACGTTGTACCTCTTACAGCAGCTTAGTGGAGCTTCTATATTCATAGTGAAGAAAGACATCTGCCACGTTGTACCTCTTACAGCAGCTTAGTGGAGCTTCTATATTCATAGTGAAGAAAGACATCTGCCACGTTGTACCTCTTACAGCTGCTTAGTGGAGCTTCTATATTCATAGTGAAGAAAGACATCTGCCACACTGTAGCTCTTACAGCTTAGTGGAGCTTCTATATTCATAGTGAAGAAAGACATCTGCCACGTTGTACCTCTTACAGCAGCTTATTGGAGCTTCTATATTCATAGTGAAGAAAGACATCTGCCACGTTGTACCTCTTACAGCTGCTTAGTGGAGCTTCTATATTCATAGTGAAGAAAGACATCTGCCACGTTGTACCTCTTACAGCAGCTTAGTGGAGCTTCTATATTCATAGTGAAGAAAGACATCTGCCACGTTGTACCTCTTACAGCAGCTTAGTGGAGCTTCTATATTCATAGTGAAGAAAGACATCTGCCACGTTGTACCTCTTACAGCTTAGTGGAGCTTCTATATTCATAGTGAAGAAAGACATCTACCACATTGTACCTCTTACAGCAGCTTAGTGGAGCTTCTATATTCATAGTGAAGAAAGACATCTGCCACGTTGTACCTCTTACAGCAGCTTAGTGGAGCTTCTATATTCATAGTGAAGAAAGACATCTGCCACGTTGTACCTCTTACAGCAGCTTAGTGGAGCTTCTATATTCATAGTGAAGAAAGACATCTGCCACGTTGTACCTCTTACTCTTCTATATTCAGCATCTGCCACGTTAGTGGAGCTTCTATATTCATAGTGAAGAAAGACATCTGCCACGTTGTACCTCTTACAGCAGCTTAGTGGAGCTTCTATATTCATAGTGAAGAAAGACATCTGCCACGTTGTACCTCTTACAGCTTAGTGGAGCTTCTATATTCATAGTGAAGAAAGACATCTGCCACGTTGTACCTCTTACAGCTGCTTAGTGGAGCTTCTATATTCATAGTGAAGAAAGACATCTGCCACGTTGTACCTCTTACAGCTTAGTGGAGCTTCTATATTCATAGTGAAGAAAGACATCTGCCACGTTGTACCTCTTACAGCTTAGTGGAGCTTCTATATTCATAGTGAAGAAAGACATCTGCCACGTTGTACCTCTTACAGCTTAGTGGAGCTTCTATATTCATAGTGAAGAAAGACATCTGCCACGTTGTACCTCTTACAGCAGCTTAGTGGAGCTTCTATATTCATAGTGAAGAAAGACATCTGCCACGTTGTACCTCTTACAGCTGCTTAGTGGAGCTTCTATATTCATAGTGAAGAAAGACATCTGCCACGTTGTACCTCTTACAGCAGCTTAGTGGAGCTTCTATATTCATAGTGAAGAAAGACATCTGCCACGTTGTACCTCTTACAGCAGCTTAGTGGAGCTTCTATATTCATAGTGAAGAAAGACATCTGCCACGTTGTACCTCTTACAGCAGCTTAGTGGAGCTTCTATATTCATAGTGAAGAAAGACATCTGCCACGTTGTACCTCTTACAGCTTAGTGGAGCTTCTATATTCATAGTGAAGAAAGACATCTGCCACGTTGTACCTCTTACAGCTGCTTAGTGGAGCTTCTATATTCATAGTGAAGAAAGACATCTGCCACGTTGTACCTCTTACAGCTGCTTAGTGGAGCTTCTATATTCATAGTGAAGAAAGACATCTGCCACGTTGTACCTCTTACAGCTTAGTGGAGCTTCTATATTCATAGTGAAGAAAGACATCTGCCACGTTGTACCTCTTACAGCTTAGTGGAGCTTCTATATTCATAGTGAAGAAAGACATCTGCCACGTTGTACCTCTTACAGCTTTGAGTGGAGCTTTACTATATTTCATAGTGAAGAAAGACATCTGCCACATTGTACCTCTTACAGCTTAGTGGAGCTTCTATATTCATAGTGAAGAAAGACATCTGCCACGTTGTACCTCTTACAGCAGCTTAGCTTCTATATTCATAGTGAAGAAAGACATCTGCCACGTTGTACCTCTTATTCATATTCATAGTGAAGAAAGACATCTGCCACGTTGTACCTCTTACAGCAGCTTAGTGGAGCTTCTATATTCATAGTGAAGAAAGACATCTGCCACGTTGTACCTCTTACAGCTGCTTAGTGGAGCTTCTATATTCATAGTGAAGAAAGACATCTGCCACGTTGTACCTCTTACAGCTTTAGTGGAGCTTCTATATTCATAGTGAAGAAAGACATCTGCCACGTTGTACCTCTTACAGCTTAGTGGAGCTTCTATATTCATAGTGAAGAAAGACATCTGCCACGTTGTACCTCTTACAGCTGCAGTGGAGCTTCTATATTCATAGTGAAGAAAGACATCTGCCACGTTGTACCTCTTACAGCAGCTTAGTGGAGCTTCTATATTCATAGTGAAGAAAGACATCTGCCACGTTGTACCTCTTACAGCAGCTTAGTGGGAGCTTCTATATTCATAGTGAAGAAAGACATCTGCCACGTTAGTGGACCTCTTACATCTGCAGCTTAGTGGAGCTTCTATATTCATAGTGAAGAAAGACATCTGCCACATTGTAGCTCTTACAGCTTAGTGGAGCTTCTATATTCATAGTGAAGAAAGACATCTGCCACGTTGTACCTCTTACAGCTTAGTGGAGCTTATAGTGGAGCTTCTATATTCATAGTGAAGAAAGACATCTGCCACGTTGTACCTCTTACAGCAGCTTAGTGGAGCTTCTATATTCATAGTGAAGAAAGACATCTGCCACGTTGTACCTCTTACAGCTTAGTGGAGCTTAGTGGAGCTTCTATATTCATAGTGAAGAAAGACATCTGCCACGTTGTACCTCTTACAGCAGCTTAGTGGAGCTTCTATATTCATAGTGAAGAAAGACATCTGCCACGTTGTACCTCTTACAGCAGCTTAGTGGAGCTTCTATATTCATAGTGAAGAAAGACATCTGCCACGTTGTACCTCTTACAGCAGCTTAGTGGAGCTTCTATATTCATAGTGAAGAAAGACATCTGCCACGTTGTACCTCTTACAGCTGCTTAGTGGAGCTTCTATATTCATAGTGAAGAAAGACATCTGCCACGTTGTACCTCTTACAGCTTAGTGGAGCTTCTATATTCATAGTGAAGAAAGACATCTGCCACGTTGTACCTCTTACAGCTTAGTGGAGCTTCTATATTCATAGTGAAGAAAGACATCTGCCACGTTGTACCTCTTACAGCAGCTTAGTGGAGCTTCTATATTCATAGTGAAGAAAGACATCTGCCACGTTGTACCTCTTACAGCTGCTTAGTGGAGCTTCTATATTCATAGTGAAGAAAGACATCTGCCACGTTGTACCTCTTACAGCAGCTTAGTGGAGCTTCTATATTCATAGTGAAGAAAGACATCTGCCACGTTGTACCTCTTACAGCTTAGTGGAGCTTCTATATTCATAGTGAAGAAAGACATCTGCCACGTTGTACCTCTTACAGCAGCTTAGTGGAGCTTCTATATTCATAGTGAAGAAAGACATCTGCCACGTTGTACCTCTTACAGCTTAGTGGAGCTTCTATATTCATAGTGAAGAAAGACATCTGCCACGTTGTACCTCTTACAGCTGCTTAGTGGAGCTTCTATATTCATAGTGAAGAAAGACATCTGCCACGTTGTACCTCTTACAGCTGCTTAGTGGAGCTTCTATATTCATAGTGAAGAAAGACATCTGCCACGTTGTACCTCTTACAGCAGCTTAGTGGAGCTTCTATATTCATAGTGAAGAAAGACATCTGCCACGTTGTACCTCTTACAGCTTAGTGGAGCTTCTATATTCATAGTGAAGAAAGACATCTGCCACATTGTACCTCTTACAGCAGCTTAGTGGAGCTTCTATATTCATAGTGAAGAAAGACATCTGCCACGTCCTCTTACAGCAGCTTAGTGGAGCTTCTATATTCATAGTGAAGAAAGACATCTGCCACTCTTACAGCAGCTTAGTGAAGAAAGACATTCTATATTCATAGTGAAGAAAGACATCTGCCACGTTGTACCTCTTACAGCTGCTTAGTGGAGCTTCTATATTCATAGTGAAGAAAGACATCTGCCACGTTGTACCTCTTACAGCAGCTTAGTGGAGCTTCTATCTAGTGAAGAAAGACATCTGCCACGTTGTACTTTAGCTTAGTGGAGCTTCTATATTCATAGTGAAGAAAGACATCTGCCACGTTGTACCTCTTACAGCAGCTTAGTGGAGCTTCTATATTCATAGTGAAGAAAGACATCTGCCACGTTGTACCTCTTACAGCTTAGTGGAGCTTCTATATTCATAGTGAAGAAAGACATCTGCCACGTTGTACCTCTTACAGCTGCTTAGTGGAGCTTCTATATTCATAGTGAAGAAAGACATCTGCCACGTTGTACCTCTTACAGCAGCTTAGTGGAGCTTCTATATTCATAGTGAAGAAAGACATCTGCCACGTTGTAGCTCTTACAGCAGCTTAGTGGAGCTTCTATATTCATAGTGAAGAAAGACATCTGCCACGTTGTACCTCTTACAGCTTAGTGGAGCTTCTATATTCATAGTGAAGAAAGACATCTGCCACGTTGTACCTCTTACAGCTTAGTGGAGCTTCTATATTCATAGTGAAGAAAGACATCTGCCACGTTGTACCTCTTACAGCAGCTTAGTGGAGCTTCTATATTCATAGTGAAGAAAGACATCTGCCACGTTGTACCTCTTACAGCTGCTTAGTGGAGCTTCTATATTCATAGTGAAGAAAGACATCTGCCACGTTGTACCTCTTACAGCAGCTTAGTGGAGCTTCTATATTCATAGTGAAGTGAAGAAAGACATCTGCCACGTTGTACCTCTTACAGCAGCTTAGTGGAGCTTCTATATTCATAGTGAAGAAAGACATCTGCCACGTTGTACCTCTTACAGCTTAGTGGAGCTTCTATATTCATAGTGAAGAAAGACATCTGCCACGTTGTACCTCTTACAGCTTAGTGGAGCTTCTATATTCATAGTGAAGAAAGACATCTGCCACGTTGTACCTCTTACAGCTTAGTGGAGCTTCTATATTCATAGTGAAGAAAGACATCTGCCACGTGGAGCTTCTATATTCATAGTGAAGAAAGACATCTGCCACGTTGTACCTTGCTAGTGGAGCTTCTATATTCATAGTGAAGAAAGACATCTGCCACGTTGTACCTCTTACAGCAGCTTAGTGGAGCTTCTATATTCATAGTGAAGAAAGACATCTGCCACGTTGTACCTCTTACAGCAGCTTAGTGGAGCTTCTATATTCATAGTGAAGAAAGACATCTGCCACGTTGTACCTCTTACAGCTTTAGTGGAGCTTCTATATTCATAGTGAAGAAAGACATCTGCCACGTTGTACCTCTTACAGCTTAGTGGAGCTTCTATATTCATAGTGAAGAAAGACATCTGCCACGTTGTACCTCTTACAGCAGCTTAGTGGAGCTTCTATATTCATAGTGAAGAAAGACATCTGCCACGTTGTACCTCTAGTGAAGAAAGACATCTACAGCAGCTTAGTGGAGCTTCTATATTCATAGTGAAGAAAGACATCTGCCACGTTGTACCTCTTACAGCAGCTTAGTGGAGCTTCTATATTCATAGTGAAGAAAGACATCTGCCACGCTATACCTCTTACAGCAGCTTAGTGGAGCTTCTAGTGAAGAAAGACATCTGTCACGTTGTACTTGTACCTCTTACAGCCACAGCTTAGTGGAGCTTCTATATTCATAGTGAAGAAAGACATCTGCCACGTTGTACCTCTTACAGCTTAGTGGAGCTTCTATATTCATAGTGAAGAAAGACATCTGCCACGTTGTACCTCTTACAGCTTAGTGGAGCTTCTATATTCATAGTGAAGAAAGACATCTGCCACACTGTACCTCTTACAGCTTAGTGGAGCTTCTATATTCATAGTGAAGAAAGACATCTGCCACGTTGTACCTTCTACAGCAGCTTAGTGGAGCTTCATATTCATAGTGAAGAAAGACATCTGCCACGTTGTACCTCTTACAGCAGCTTAGTGGAGCTTCTATATTCATAGTGAAGAAAGACATCTGCCACGTTGTACCTCTTACAGCAGCTTAGTGGAGCTTCTATATTCATAGTGAAGAAAGACATCTGCCACGTTGTACCTCTTACAGCAGCTTAGTGGAGCTTCTATATTCATAGTGAAGAAAGACATCTGCCACGTTGTACCTCTTACAGCTTAGTGGAGCTTCTATATTCATAGTGAAGAAAGACATCTGCCACGTTGTACCTCTTACACAGCTTAGTGGAGCTTCTATATTCATAGTGAAGAAAGACATCTGCCACGTTGTACCTCTTACAGCTGCTTAGTGGAGCTTCTATATTCATAGTGAAGAAAGACATCTGCCACGTTGTAGCCTCTTGACAGCAGCTTAGTGGAGCTTCTATATTCATAGTGAAGAAAGACATCTGCCACGTTGTACCTCTTACAGCTGCTTAGTGGAGCTTCTATATTCATAGTGAAAAAAGACATCTGCCACGTTGTACCTCTTACAGCAGCTTAGTGGAGCTTCTATATTCATAGTGAAGAAAGACATCTGCCACACTGTACCTCTTACAGCAGCTTAGTGGAGCTTCTATATTCATAGTGAAGAAAGACATTCTATATTAGTGGAGCATAGTGAAGAAAGACATCTGCCACGTTGTACCTCTTACAGCAGCTTAGTGGAGCTTCTATATTCATAGTGAAGAAAGACATCTTGTACCACAGCAGCTTAGTGGAGCTTCTATATTCATAGTGAAGAAAGACATCTGCCACGTTGTACCTCTTACAGCAGCTTAGTGGAGCTTCTATATTCATAGTGAAGAAAGACATCTGCCACGTTGTACCTCTTACAGTTGTACCTCTTACAGCAGCTTAGTGGAGCTTCTATATTCATAGTGAAGAAAGACATCTGCCAGCAGCTTAGTGGAGCTTCTATTCATAGTGAAGAAAGACATCTGCCACGTTGTACCTCTTACAGCTGTGGAGCTTCTATATTCATAGTGAAGAAAGACATCTGCCACGTTGTACCTCTTACAGCAGCTTAGTGGAGCTTCTATATTCATAGTGAAGAAAGACATCTGCCACGTTGTACTTCTTACAGCCAAGCTTAGTGGAGCTTCTATATTCATAGTGAAGAAAGACATCTGCCACGTTGTACATCTGCCACGTTACAGCAGCTTAGTGGAGCTTCTATATTCATAGTGAAGAAAGACATCTGCCACGTTGTACCTCTTACAGCAGCTTAGTGGAGCTTCTATATTCATAGTGAAGAAAGACATCTGCCACGCTTGTACCTCTTACAGCAGCTTAGTGGAGCTTCTATATTCTTACAGCTGCTTAGTGTGAGCTTCTATATTCATAGTGAAGAAAGACATCTGCCACATTGTAGCTCTTACAGCTTAGTGGAGCTTCTATATTCATAGTGAAGAAAGACATCTGCCACGTTGTACCTCTTAAGAAAGACAGCAGCTTATTGGAGCTTCTATATTCATAGTGAAGAAAGACATCTGCCACGTTGTACCTCTTACAGCTGCTTAGTGGAGCTTCTATATTCATAGTGAAGAAAGACATCTGCCACGTTGGTACCTCTCCCACAGCTTGTACCTCTTACAGCAGCTTAGTGGAGCTTCTATATTCATAGTGAAGAAAGACATCTGCCACGTTGTACCTCTTACAGCAGCTTAGTGGAGCTTCTATATTCATAGTGAAGAAAGACATCTGCCACGCTGTACCTCTTACAGCAGCTTAGTGGAGCTTCTATATTCATAGTGAAGAAAGACATCTGCCACGTTGTACCTCTTACAGCAGCTTAGTGGAGCTTCTATATTCATAGTGAAGAAAGACATCTGCCACATTGTACCTCTTACAGCTGCTTAGTGGAGCTTCTATATTCATAGTGAAGAAAGACATCTGCCACGTTGTACCTCTTACAGCAGCTTAGTGGAGCCTCTTACAGCAGCTCAGTGGAGCTTCTATATTCATAGTGAAGAAAGACATCTGCCACGTTGTACCTCTTACAGCAGCTTAGTGGGAGCTTCTATATTCATAGTGAAGAAAGACATCTGCCACGTTGTAGTGGAGCTTCTATATTCTTCTGCCACAGCAGCTTAGTGGAGCTTCTATATTCATAGTGAAGAAAGACATCTGCCACGTTGTAGCTCTTACAGCTTAGTGGAGCTTCTATATTCATAGTGAAGAAAGACATCTGCCACATTGTAGCTCTTACAGCTTAGTGGAGCTTCTATATTCATAGTGAAGAAAGACATCTGCCACGTTGTAGCCTCTAGTGAAGAAAGACATCTGCTTACCTTTACAGGAGCTTCTATATTCATAGTGAAGAAAGACATCTGCCACGTTGTACCTCTTACAGCTGCTTAGTGGAGCTTCTATATTCATAGTGAAGAAAGACATCTGCCACGTTGTACATTTTACAGCAGCTTAGTGAGCTTCTATATTCATAGTGAAGAAAGACATCTGCCACGTTGTACTTACAGCTTAGTGGAGCTTCTATATTCATTGAAGAAAGACATCTGCAGCTTAGTGGAGCTTCTATATTCATAGTGAAAAAAGACATCTGCCACGTTGTACATTCATCTTACAGCAGCTTAGTGGAGATTCCTATAGTTCATAGTGAAGAAAGACATCTGCCACGTTGTACCTCTTACAGCTTAGTGGAGCTTCTATATTCATAGTGAAGAAAGACATCTGCCACATTGTACCTCTTACAGCTGCTTAGTGAGCTTCTATATTCATAGTGAAAAAAGACATCTGCCACGCTTGTACCTCTTGGCAGTGGAGCTTACATTCATAGTGAAGAAAGACATCTCTATATTTAGTGGGATTCATATTCATAGTGAAGAAAGACATCTGCCACGTTGTACCTCTTACAGCAGCTTAGTGGAGCTTCTATATTCATAGTGAAGAAAGACATCTGCCACGTTGTACCTCTTACAGCTTAGTGGAGCTTCTATATTCATAGTGAAGAAAGACATCTGCCACGTTGTACCTCTTACAGCAGCTTAGTGGAGCTTCTATATTCATAGTGAAGAAAGACATCTGCCACGTTGTACCTCTTACAGCTGCTTAGTGGAGCTTCTATATTCATAGTGAAGAAAGACATCTGCCACGTTGTACCTCTTACAGCAGCTTAGTGGAGCTTCTATATTCATAGTGAAGAAAGACATCTGCCACGTTGTACCTCTTACAGCAGCTTAGTGGAGCTTCTATATTCATAGTGAAGAAAGACATCTGCCACGTTGTACCTCTTACAGCTGCTTAGTGGAGCTTCTATATTCATAGTGAAGAAAGACATCTGCCACACTGTAGCTCTTACAGCTTAGTGGAGCTTCTATATTCATAGTGAAGAAAGACATCTGCCACGTTGTACCTCTTACAGCAGCTTATTGGAGCTTCTATATTCATAGTGAAGAAAGACATCTGCCACGTTGTACCTCTTACAGCTGCTTAGTGGAGCTTCTATATTCATAGTGAAGAAAGACATCTGCCACGTTGTACCTCTTACAGCAGCTTAGTGGAGCTTCTATATTCATAGTGAAGAAAGACATCTGCCACGTTGTACCTCTTACAGCAGCTTAGTGGAGCTTCTATATTCATAGTGAAGAAAGACATCTGCCACGTTGTACCTCTTACAGCTTAGTGGAGCTTCTATATTCATAGTGAAGAAAGACATCTGCCACGTTGTACCTCTTACAGCAGCTTAGTGGAGCTTCTATATTCATAGTGAAGAAAGACATCTGCCACGTTGTACCTCTTACAGCTGCTTAGTGGAGCTTCTATATTCATAGTGAAGAAAGACATCTGCCACGTTGTACCTCTTACAGCAGCTTAGTGGAGCTTCTATATTCATAGTGAAGAAAGACATCTGCCACGTTGTACCTCTTACAGCAGCTTAGTGGAGCTTCTATATTCATAGTGAAGAAAGACATCTGCCACGTTGTACCTCTTACAGCTGCTTAGTGGAGCTTCTATATTCATAGTGAAGAAAGACATCTGCCACATTGTAGCTCTTACAGCTTAGTGGAGCTTCTATATTCATAGTGAAGAAAGACATCTGCCACGTTGTACCTCTTACAGCAGCTTATTGGAGCTTCTATATTCATAGTGAAGAAAGACATCTGCCACGTTGTACCTCTTACAGCAGCTTAGTGGAGCTTCTATATTCATAGTGAAGAAAGACATCTGCCACATTGTACCTCTTACAGCAGCTTAGTGGAGCTTCTATATTCATAGTGAAGAAAGACATCTGCCACGTTGTACCTCTTACAGCAGCTTAGTGGAGCTTCTATATTCATAGTGAAGAAAGACATCTGCCACGTTGTACCTCTTACAGCAGCTTAGTGGAGCTTCTATATTCATAGTGAAGAAAGACATCTGCCACGTTGTACCTCTTACAGCTTAGTGGAGCTTCTACATTCATAGTGAAGAAAGACATCTGCCACATTGTACCTCTTACAGCTGCTTAGTGGAGCTTCTATATTCATAGTGAAAAAAGACATCTGCCACGTTGTACCTCTTACAGCTCAGTGGAGCTTCTACATTCATAGTGAAGAAAGACATCTGCCACATTGTACCTCTTACAGCTGCTTAGTGGAGATTCTATATTCATAGTGAAGAAAGACATCTGCCACGTTGTACCTCTTACAGCTTAGTGGAGCTTCTATATTCATAGTGAAGAAAGACATCTGCCACGTTGTACCTCTTACAGCAGCTTAGTGGAGCTTCTATATTCATAGTGAAGAAAGACATCTGCCACGTTGTACCTCTTACAGCTTAGTGGAGC